>NW_021703775.1:73431000-73531852 GCF_005190385.1 Monodon monoceros | reverse complement strand
TGCCTCTGTGGAAGATGACCTTCAGCGTCTGCCGTGGTGGACTCCCTTTCCAGACTCACTGATTTCTCCCTGCCTCTGTGGAAGATGACCTTCAGCGTCTGCCGTGGTGGACTCCCTTTCCAGACTCACTGATTTCTCCCTGCCTCTGTGGAAGATGACCTTCAGCGTCTGCCGTGGTGGACTCCCTTTCCAGACTCACTGATTTCTCCCTGCCTCTGTGGAAGATGACCTTCAGCGTCTGCCGTGGTGGACTCCCTTTCCAGACTCACCGATTTCTCCTTCCACTGTGGAAGATGACCTTCAGCGTCTGCCGTGGTGGACTCCCTTTCCAGACTCACCGATTTCTCCTTCCTCTGTGGAAGATGACCTTCAGCATCTGCCTTGGTGGAATCCCTTTGCAGACTCACTGATTTCTCCCTGCCTCTGTGGAAGATGACCTTCAGCGTCTGCCGTGGTGGAATCCCTTTCCAGACTCACTGATTTCTCCCTGCCTCTGTGGAAGATGACCTTCAGCGTCTGCCGTGGTGGACTCCCTTTCCAGACTCACTGATTTCTCCCTGCCTCTGTGGAAGATGACTGAGAGGGTCACAGCTCAAACTCACCTCCTGTCGCTTCCACACCTTCGTGAAAATTATCCCATCTCTTCCTATGTGAGTTCTCAGGCTTCAGAGCGCATTTCAAATGCTGCCTCTTCCACAAAGCCTTTCTGGTTCTCCCTTCCCTCTCCCCCAATCCTCCTTCCTTTAAATTCTTATGATCAGAGTCATAATTATATTCTGCCTTGTATGGTCATTTGTCCCTTATTGTTTGTCCTTAATTTCCTTTCTAAATGGATTTCCTTGAAGGCAAGACCCATGATCTTTGCCTCTGGTAGCATTCAGGCTTGACAGTCAACTCCTAAAATGTATGTGAAAATGAGTAAATTCTAATATTTGTCCACTCATCCTAGGTCAATGCTATTCTGCTGCTACTTGGGTAAAGAAACACTAACCCAAGTGGGCAGGCGTGGGGACAGGCCAAGGAGAAAGCTGTTCTGCCACCAGGAGATGGCTCAGTGGCGTTGCAGACCCAGATTAGAGGTCAGTGGGGGACCGAGGGAGAACTTTCCTTAAGTATTTCTACCTGGTTGCTCTAGGCTTGGCATTCTCACGCAGTAGGGCCTACGAGGGGGCAGACAGACACTGGAGATGCAGACAAGGATGGCTAAAGGTGAGGCTATTCCAGGGTGTATTCTGGGGGAAGGAGGGCAGAGGAGAAGATTCTCCCTGAGTTCACCAAATACTTCCCCTCCTAAGATGAATCCTTCACCGAGCTCTACATTGGGAAAATGACCACCGTGAGTCGGGGGTCCTTTGAGATGGAACTGATGTGCTTGGTGGATATCACAGCAGAATTACTCCAAGTGCTGGGTGTCAGTGTCAGCGGGATTTGACGCTGGAACACAGTGAAGCATCACTGTAAATGGCGAGTGCCCTCAGACAACTTCTGCCCACGAACAGCTTCATCTTTCCCCTCCGTTGCCCAAGATGAGCCTGACCTTCTGACGACTGCCTCAAGGCCTGACCAACCCACAAACTCGCCTTTCTGTCGAGCTCTCTGAACAGCACGCTGCGAATCACAGCTCCGTCTCAGCCGGGCCCATTTTGTTCACTCAGCCCAAGGAAGAGGCTTTGCCTACAGATCTGTGTGAGTTCTAAAGACTCTGGCCCAAACCACCTGGCCCTCACCCACCAGGCTTTTCTAGTGTCTGGCTATGCTCATTTTCAGGCATTTTATGAGACGTTTAACAAGTCTGGTTATCCTTCTAGAAGAAGGTAGTCCTGGAAGAAAGTCCACATGAGCCAAGAAACCTTAGTTTTCCCTGCCTCGGTGACGTCCCCTCTCTGCACGCACCTTGAACTTGGGCCAGGAAAGTGTACTTAACCTTATGGCCTGGATTCTCAGTCAGGATCTTCCCCTGACTTCCTAGCAGTTCCCTCCAGCCCCACGCAGGCTTCCTCGTGTGTAACAAGGGGCCGGAAAGGGCTGTAGGCAGATGTCGATGGACGCAAGTTTCTATGGGGCCAGAAAGTCAAGATCTGAGAGGGACCCTCCGAACACATGTCACCTGCGACCCTACCTTCTTCCTCCTCAGAGGGTGGCACCCAAAGTTCCCGGCTGTGGTTCTGCCCGGCTGTCTGCTTCCTTGTCACAGAGGTAGCCACCGTGCCCGCACTATCCAGGATGACCTGTAAGTCATTCCATAAATGTCAGCAGGTTTCAAATTCCAAACGCCCTTAACCAAGGGCGTGTCAGCCCCGCTGCCCTGACACTGGTGTTCCAGTTCAGGGATCTTGCACCCTTCCTTAAAACAGGGAGAATTCTCAGCATGCCACGGCAGGGGCCCTCCAAGTTTGTTACCTTAGAATGTGTTTTATGACATGAGATGAATGACCTCATCCCGGTTGTCTGGTTTCCTGTCGGCAAAGAAAAAACATTAGAGACAAGGATAATCACCACCTGCAGAGTCCTTTTGTGGAGGAGAAAAGCTGCTCAGTAACTAAGTTCTCCACAAGCATTTTCAACAGCTCCAGTCGGTCTGTCCCCACTTTCTCACATGTCCTAACCTGTTAGGAGCAGTTGTGGTCTCCATAGCAGCACGTGTGAGGCCCAGTTGCCCACTTCTCCAGGTAAGAGTGTTTTCCAGTGATGACCACGTGACTGTCTTCACCCCCGGGGACCAGTATTAACCCCACTGTGGGAGTTCACGGAACGCAGTCTGACTTTGGAGGTCATCTTTGGCATGGCTCTTTCTTCCTCCACGTGTGATCTAATGGCCTCAGATGTAGGCCTACAGTTGTGGAGCCCTTCCTGGCCAGTCCTGCAGCAGTCTCTGAGGAGGGCGGCAAGAATGTTTCCCCTGGGCCCAGTTATGGAGCTTGTCTCCTCTCCAGAACATGCCGTAATGGACTGAGCCCTCAGCTCGGCCCATTCTCCCCTTCCTGGCCCCCGTAATGGTCTCAGGTGGGCAATGTTTCTCACTGTAAAAATGGGAGGTCCGTCCTGTTAACCTAGATGAATGTTATGGGTTGGCTAGCTATAACGGCCAGGGTGGTGTGAGTGGAGTGTAGTTCTTGGCTTTGGTGATAAACAGCCCTGGCCGCAGAGTCCCTGCTGGTGGCCGGACCCCTGCTGGGCCACAGGCGCTGATTCAAGATGCTGGCTTCTCCCCACTGAGGACCTTAGGCCCCCAATTCATTATGAGGATTTTAGAAACACCAAGAGCATCAAAGAAAAGGAAGAACACAGTTTAAGTGTAAGTATTGGCTCACATAAAGGAGACCCTTAAAGGGCCCCTAAGAAGACAGGATTTGCATGTAACCACTGACTAAAACTTGAACTGCTTTAGAAAGCAAAAGCCCCTAAGTAGTGTGTATAAACTGATGGGCGTAAGTATTCAGAGAAGGGACAACAGCTCCGAGGAGAGTGAGAAAGTCTTCAGGAAGGAAGTGGCAACCCTTCTTGGAAGGGGAAGGGGCTCTGAACTTGAAGAGCAGAGGGTGTAATGTGCCCGTAGGGTGGATGGTGGCCGTGAGCCAAGGCTGTTGCATCTGGACTATTGGGAGAGAGAGGAAAGGCTTATTCCCCACTCCTGATGCCTCCTTCCGTGTGGGAAGAGCTCTAATAGCAGTGACACACAACATTTCTCCACCCCCTTACCCCCTCCTCCCCAACCTGGGGTAAAGTGATTCCCCTTCTTAGTGGGATAAAGAACCAAACTGCACAGCTGGGACATGGCCTCCCTTCCCTTCCTTCCTCTCCTGGGAGTAGCCTGGGTTTCAGAGTCTGTGTTTCTCTGGTTTCCTCCTGGCCATAAAGTCTTCCCTGGGCCGCAGCAGCAACCCACGTCTTCCCCAAAGATGTGGCAGAGCAGCGGAGGGTTGAATAAATTGTCCTAATTCTAAGTCACTGGTTGGAGGACACAGCCTACACTCTCTGTAAGCCCTATATACTGGGCTTCCCAGAGAAGCCCAGCATCCCCCCTAAATATGCCAGTCTACACTACCAGTTGGTTCAAAGCCCAGTGCTATTTCCTTGGGCCCTCAAGACTGGGGGCAGCTGGCAAGGGGTGGCCACTCCCATCCTCCCTCCTCCCCAAGAGCGCATGTGAAGCTCATTCTTGGATCCCATGAAACTTGTATCCTTAAAATAAAGTCCCTTTTGGCATGAGTTGAATCTGAATAAGTTTTTGATCCTTGCACCTAAATTTGTCCTAAGGTGGAAATGGCAGGGATTGGCTTCCTCGGTGGCTGAGCCACTAGTCTTCCTGTTTGTCCTCCTCTCAGTCTGGGCTGAAGCAGAACCAGGTGGATAGCGCCTCCTGCTGGCCAGTGCTCCACAGTGAACTGCAGCCTGACAGGGGTTGGCGGAGAAGCAGCCAGCTTGGGGCCATGGACCCTCTCCCACCTCCACCCCAAAGCAGGGATCTTCTTGCCCAGCTGATGGGCGCCTGGCAGGCCAGGCCAGGCCAGGCTCAGGCCCTGTGGTGCCAGGATGGCTCCTGCCAAGATGCCTGTTGCCTGGGGACAAAAAGAGGGAGAGGGCTTCCCTGGTGGCGCAGTGGTTGAGAGTCTGCCTGCCGATGCTGCCAATGCAGGGGACGCGGGTTCGTGCCCCGGTCCGGGAAGATCCCACATGCCGCCGAGCGGCTGGGCCCGTGAGCCATGGCCGCTGAGCCTGCGCGTCCGGAGCCTGTGCTCCGCGACGGGAAGGGCCACGACAGTGAGAGGCCCGCGTACCGCAAAAAAAAAAAAAAAAAATGATAGGCCCATTAGGCAATTCAAAAGGAATTATGTCTAGAAATTTGAAAGCCAGCAGCCAGCCTGAGGAGGAAGAGCACTTAAGGAAACATTCTGGGACATTCTGCTCCCACCCGGGACTGCTGGCTGTGGTGGTAATTGACGGTGATGGGACACAGCAGTGTTTTATGAGAGCCCAGGAGTAGGGAGCCCAAGAAGGCTATACATTAGTCATGTCTGAAAATCCTTCTCGCTGATACTGTGTGCCAGAAGAGCTAGCCACCGCCACTTGCCCAGATGAGGGACTTAATTGATCCAGGGAAAGGAGCCTTCAGCCAGCATTGTTCCACTTGCTCAATGGCAATGACTTTTTCCAGGGAGGAAAACCCACATAAAACTGTTGGAAGTAGAATTCTGGATCCAGTCAGGCCCTGATGTGTTATTAACCCATTATGCACAATTACATGGTATCCATTTGGTCTCCAATTTGAGAGAAGAAGCTTAATGCCCTCCCCCCGCAAACTAAAATCCTAGAGAAACTCAGGAGAACAAAGGGAAATCTCCCTGCATCTTCCCTTTCACCCTCTGGCCTCCTCTCCAGTCCCCACACGCTTGAATAGAGACACTGGTCGGTTACTCTGGACATCAGTCATCCCATGCTTAGACCTGGGCTAAGTGCCAGAGAGACGTACAAACACTGCTCCTGTCCTGAGTGTCCCCAGCTTGAGGGGAAGGACAAACACACAGGAAGGGAAAGAGCATAATTAGATGCTGGACTGAATGATACAGACGAGCAGTTCGCAAATTCGAGTGTGCATCAGAGCCCCCTGGAGAAGGCTGGGCCCTACTCCCAGGGAGTCAGGCTCAGCGGGTCTGGGCTGGGGCCCAGATGTTACGTACTGACAAGTTCTTAGGTTATGCTGGCGCTGCTGGTCCAGAAACCACACTCTGAGAACCAGCAAAACAGACCACCTTACACCTTGCTCCCTACACCTTAGTGTCCAGCCGAAGCACGTGGGGAGCTCATGAAAATGTAAATTCTGAGTCCGTACGTCTAGCATAAGGCCTAGAATCTGCGCTACTAACAAGCTTCTAGGTGATGCCAATGCTGCTGGCCTGTGGACCACATCCAGTGGCAAAGGCGCTCTGTCTAGACCATCACGGAAAATGGGAGAATAAGGAGATGAGTTTGGGTTGATCTTGGCAGGGAAGGGTTAATGGTATTTGCTGGGACTTGAAGGAGGGACAGGATTTAAATAAATGAGGGCAAGAGGGCATTCTGGGAGAGAATGCCAGAGTAGAAGCAGGGAGGTGGGAGTGAGAATAACCAGGGTAGATAAGTGGCCCCTGGCCACTGTCACGTGCTGGCATCAGTGACAGATGGAGGCTTGGGGCTCCGCAAGAAGGCGCCTCGCTCCATTCACCCTCCACCCCACCCTCCGCATCCAAGAGGCTGTTCCTATTGCAATAAGTCTACCAGCAGCTGGTCTTCATAATGGAAATGATTATTGTTCTGCAGGCCCCACTGACAGGTCCCAGTCCTGCCAGCTTGGCCAACTTGGATGCCTGTCACCTGGCTTGTTGTAATGGCTTGTTGTTTGGCAGCCTGAAGGAACTCCCACTTTTCTTTTCCATTCTTGAGCCAGAGGAGGCTCTGTCCTCCAAGAGCTGAGTGTCTCAAAGGCACAGCGGGTGGTTAGGAACTTCTCAGCAGGCAGCCGGAGCAAACCAGCCTGTTTTTGTAGGGAGCTTACTCCTGGGTCCCTCTCCTGATTCAGTCAAGGTCATGACCAAATAAGGAAATAAGAGCCCTCTCTTTCCTCCCCTCCCTTGTTCTAACAAAATGTTCACCCTGTTCCCACAGAGCTGCATTTTGTGGGTGCAGGAACACGAAGGCATACGTGTAAAAAGTTTGGAAACGGAGCTAATGTTTACTGGGTAGTCTTTTAATTTTCCCAGGGCTGCCATAACCAAGTACCACAAACTGGATGGCTTATAAGAAATTTTTTCTCTTACCGTTCTGGACACTAAAAGTCTGAAATCCAGATGTCGGCAGGGCCATGCTCCCTCCAAAGCCTCCTGGGGCGGATCCTTCCTTGCCTCTTCCGGTTCTGGTAGCTGCAGGAGATCCTTGACTTGTGGCAGCATCACTCCCGTCTCCGTCTCCACCTTCACGTGGCCTTCTCCTCTGTGTCTGCCTGCATCCAAACTTCCTTCTTACAAGGACACCAGTCATACTGGATTAAGCGCCCACCCCTCTCCAGTATGACCTCATCTTAACTAATTACATTGCAAAACCCCAAATGGGGTCATATTCTGAGGTGCCAGTGCTTAAGACTTCAACATATCTTTGGGGCAGGGGGGACACCATTCAGCCCATAACAAGAAGCCCCTGTTACAAAAGCCATATTAAACCATGAAGTCCTTGCAGAATTTGACCTTGTCTTTTAGAGAGCTTTCGTCCTCTAAGTTAAACTAGAACTATAAGCTGTTCTAAATGAAAACAACTATAAATCAGGCCCTTTCTCAAGAACAATGCTGAAACAAGAGGTCAAACACCTGTGCACCCCGTACCTAATAGCCAGGGATGAATCTGCAAGATCTAGACAGCAAGTCAACTGGCAGATTAGGGTCACGAATTCATCTATCTGTTCGACGTATTGGAGGCCCTTCTGTGTGCCAGGCACTGTTCTAGGCACTGCTGATACAGCAGCCAACGAAACAGACAAAAAGCTCTGCCCTGGTACAGCTCACCTGCCGGGGGGCGAGAAGACAAGCAGGCCAAATCAACAAAAAGGCCCTATATGGGTTGAGAGGGGAAAACAAAGTGAAATGAGGATTGGGGTTTGCATTTTAAGCGGGGTGGTCAGGGGAGCTGACAAGCAAGCAAAGGCCTGAAGGACACGAGGCTCTGGCCTTGGGGCGAGGGGTACGGACAGGAAACAGCAAGTACAACGGTCCTCAACAGAAGATTTTGTGAGAACTCTGCTTCTTACTCTGTGATGAGCCACTGCATGCTTTCAAACACTCACATGACAAGTGTTTACTTAACTGAAGAACCAGAGACCCACCGGGATGAGAGCCTTTGAGGCACTGAGTAGTTATAGTCAATGAGGAAGGTCCCAATTTTACCTGGGAATAAAGTTACTGGGTTAAAATCAAAACTGGTTAATGTCCTCCGGGCCATAAAAACCATAAAATTTGGGGTTATCATTTCTACCAGGCTAAAATCATTTGCATCTCCTCTGGACAAAAATCTTCAAGTTAGGGCTTCCCTGGTGGCGCAGTGGTTGAGAGTCCGCCTGCCGACGCAGGGGACACGGGTTTGTGCCCCGGTCCGGGAAGTTCCCACATGCCGTGGAGCGGCTGGGCCCGTGAGCCATGGCCGCTGAGCCTGCGCGTCCGGAGCCTGTGCTCCGCAACGGGAGAGGCCACAACAGTGAGAGGCCCGCGTACCGCAAAAAAAAAAAAACAAAAAAAAAACACTTCAAGTTATGTGTAATCTCACAGGGTCCAGGCCCTAATCAAGAGTAAATAGGAAATAAAAGAAAGACGCAACCCTGGAGAATTTACACAGATCGTGGGTAGGTCTGTTAGGCTGTGCTCAGTATGATACTGAAAGGCTATGCAATCCTCCTTTTGCCTTCTTCATAAATGTTGGACCCTTTTTCTTAACATAAGACACAAATTCACATATTGGCAGCCGTGGCTTTCAATCTTCCAAATGCAGTGTGCCATTAATGTTAATCGGCTTTCCACCATCTTCTGTGTCTGTTTTCAGTCAGGCAGGAAAATTAACAACAAGCAGTTCTAGAATTACAATAATGCTCCATTATGAAAACTAAGTATATTTTAATACTCTTTTGATACTCACCTTTATGGACACTAAAACATTTTATGAGCGATTTAAATTTTGTATCAGGACCAAAGAAATATACACATATCTGCTTTGAGTAGAAGCCAGCAACAAAAAAACTAATTGACACTAACTGAACTGTGGTTTTGAATTTTATATGGATTTTGGGCATAACTTTGGGCAAGTTACTGAATTTCTTAGCCTCAGCTTCCTCCTCTGAAAAATAAAACCTTCGTCACTTCACTGTTGTACATGTGATTTTGCTGACAGACACAGAGCTGGGATTACGCTGCTGTGTTCGTTTTCACTCTGTTAAATGCATATTCACGGGTCATAATTTCTGTTTTTTGGGCTTTATTGTAGGTTTCTTCTTTTTATCATGTCTTTTGCTACATGGATGTATCGTTTCATCTTCTTGTGATTGTAAAAAGTAAAATTCAGGTTTTTTAATCTTACCAATTGCTTTTTTTTTCCCAAGGGACAAAAAAGTTTTACTCGTATTTCTCATCCTTCTTTCCTTTTGTAAAGAATGAAATGGTGTTTTCTGAAGTACCCTTAGCATTAGATATGAAATTCAACAAATCTCAATCTCTCTCAATCTCCTCTGTCTCTCTCTAAATGCCATTTTTAACTGGAATCCCTTTCCCATAATTTAGTGTCCCATTTTTGAGAAATATAGAAAACAACACAACGTGCATTTATCTAGCAGCTGTTAAAATTACACACTTAGCTCATGTACCAACTGTTCTGTTAGCTCTTCACTAGGTTCTTGGAAAGTTACACCATATGTTTGTCAATAATTAGTTTTTTAAAATAACAACCTGTTCACCCAAACACATTAAATAAATATGCCATAAGAAGTGAAAGTTCCACATCACGGCTTCAGGCAGAGATGCACCTCCCGTTTACTCCACACAAGTTTCTTGTCAGAGAACATCACATGAGCCAAATTGGAATCATGCTACTTATTTGGATGGAAGCAGAAGAGGCAGCAGTTTTTAGGACTCTTGCATCTGTGTTGTGTGTGTGCTACTAGGTGTTCAGAAACACTCTCATGTTTAGCCTTTAATTTGCCCAAAAGTGCTTTTCTGTGTTATAACTTCATTAAGTGCATTTTGCATGCCAGAAGACCATGAGACCCGAAAAGCTTGAAAAAGTTAAGAATGGTACAGAAACTCTGAATATACTTAAAAACCACTGAATTGTACACTCTGTATCTCAATAAAACTGTTTTTTTTTAATGGTACAGAAAAAATAATGAGTAAAGGAAGCATTCATGCCATTACAGTTTATGTAACTGTTGTAATTATGTAATTCCAAATTATTACTTATATAAACTTGTCTTTATCAGTCAGTTGATATATATTTTAATTTTTATTGGAGTATAGTTGATTTACAATGTTGTGTTAGTTTCAAGTGTACAGCAAAGTGAATCATTTATACATATACTTATATCCACTATTTTTTAGATTCCTTTCCCATATAGGCCATTACAGAGTAGAGTTTCCTGTGCTATACAGTAGGTCCTTATTAGTTATCTATTTTATATGTAGTAGTGTGTATATGTCAATCCCAACCTCCTAATTTATCCCTCCCTCCCCTTACACCCTGGTAATCATAAGTTTGTTTTTACATCTGTAACTCTATTTCCGTTTTGTAAATAAGTTCATTTGTACCCTTTTTTTAGATTCCACATATAAGCGATTTTCATATATTTGCCTTTCTCTGTCTGACTTACTTCACTCAGTGCGACAATCTCTAGGTCCATCCATGTTGCTGCAAATGGCATTATTTCGTGATATATTTTTCTATCTGCAAAAAGTATTTGGGTATCTTGGGCTAAGATGGAATTTGTAATTTTTCCAATTAAAATGAATGTAAAATGTTTTCATTTTATGGCTTTTCACTTAGCAGAAGCATTTTCAAGGATAAATTAAAGTTGTTAAGCAAGATAGGGGTTTAATTATTTGAAGCTTAGAGTTAGACGTTTAAGGGGGATTAGACTTGGCAGAGATGGAGATATTGAGATGTGTTGCTGTATGCTGAATTGATCTGTGCTGAGTGGCAGGGCTGAAATATATTCTGCCCATTGAGAAAGACGAAGGCCTGCGAAACAGCGGAAGGCTAAGACTGTATAGTGTTGTGGGGGGAAGGGGTAGAGAGGCCAGTGAAAGGCAGAAAAACCAGAAAAAATCTAGAAAAGGGCAAACAGATAATGATTAAAAGCTGACTTGGAAATTTCATTTGCTCATCCAGCAGCTGGGCTGTGGTTTGTTATCATAAAGGAAGTCCACATGCTTCATTCAGTTCCAGATTTCAGACAAAAAAAAAAAAAAAAAAAGCTCCGTGCTTAAGAGTTAAAAGTTATTTTCTAAGCTCAAAAGTAATTTATATCCATTTATTCTCTCTTACCTTACTTTGTAAAGGACAAACCTTAAAACAAACCACAATTTTCTGCCTTGTTTGTAGAGAAAAAAAAACTGGAAAACAATATAGTTTGGGCACTTTTCTAGTAGAAAAAGAGCTCAACAAATACTGAAATGTGGGAAATATAAACAACAGCAAACATAAAATAACGTCGTTTTTAAAAGGCACATAGCAGGACTTCCCTGGTGGTCCAGTGGTTAAGACTTCGCCTTCCAATGCAGGGGTTGCGGGTTTGATCCCTGGTCGGGGAGCTCAGATCCCACAGGCCTCGCCGCCAAAAAACCAAAACATAAAACAGAAGCGATACTGTAACAAATTCAATAAAGACTTTAAAAATAGTCCACATCAAAAACATCTTTAAAAAAAGGCAGATAGCAAAGGTATTAGTCAATCAGAAATTTAGAATCTGAATGTGTAATGTCGGAAGTTTTGAAGAAAATACATGAGGAAAATATATTATTCTTTAGTTATTTCCGGTAACTTGAGAAAAGTAAGTAAGTGTCTGGGTTCCAAATCAGGAACTGCTGATTCTGAACTTGAGTGACTTTCTTCTGATAAAGGATGAAGAAACGTTGAATCGTAAAACCCTACAAAACCAAATTAAATTTTTAATAAGCTTTTTTTCATATTACATCTGATCCCAGTCAAGAGTAAAGAAAAGAGAACATAAGCCAAGAGAAAATAAAGTTATCGAAGCATTTTTTAAGTATTTGATTTTCAGGATAGACTGGCTTTAAACCTTCCCAAGGTCTACGGACTTTGCTTTTTATTTTATTTTTTTAATAAGTTGTAAAATAAGTTTTTAAAAGAAGTTATCTTAAGAGGAATTTTTCTACATTTTAATGCAACTTTATAAATTCTTTCAAAGACATTTCCAACGTAAGATAAGTCATATTGGAAAATGTGAATCATTCCAGAAATAGATTTTAGTTTCCTTTCAAACTTCATTTCCTTTTAATATTCATTCACCTGCAGCCCAAACTCTTCATGTATTTTGCCAGATATTATTTATGAACTACAAACGAGGCAATTACGTCCTCTGCTTTATGAGATCACTTAAACTCAAACAAAACAAAACAGAACCAAACACCCTTTTAAGGGTGATGATGGTGATTGCATCTGAGAAGGTCACAGTAGTTACGCTGAGCTCTCCTCTGGAGACACTGGGCAAACATACTCTTTTCTCCTGATTAGGGCAATTTCCACCCCAGAACAGTTTTTTCCACAGCAATAATAAACTAGTTTGGGAGATCCCCAGATACAGGCTCTGAATCTTTGAAAGCCAAACCTCAACAATAAAAACACACACACAAAAATGTAGGTGAGACATGGTGTCTCTGGCTCGTTTTCCCTTCAAATCCTTCCCAGCTCTCGAAAGCTTCATCATAGCCTAATCGAGCGTTGCAGCGCCCAAATAAAACAGATTTTTTAAAGCCTTCTATTTACTAAGTGCTTTCGAGCGTTGCAGCCTAATCGAGCGTTGCAGCACCCAAATAAAACAGATTTTTTAAAGCCTTCTATTTACTAAGTGCTTTCTGTCAGTTTCTCACCTCTCTAATCACCCCCATCCCACTCACAATTTATTACATAGAGCGTGAACAGTTCTTGGCTCACAGTGAGGATTCAGTAAATGTCGATGATGGGATCATTAGTGTCATTATCCAGAGACAAACGGTGCTCGATAGTTAAATCTTAACTACCTTATCAACGATTACTAGAGAAAATCAAGTGTAAGTTGAATTCTTTCAAATGGCTCTCATGCAAGACATGTGTTTATTTTTAAGCCCAAATGTTATGTCTCTCTAGCCTAGCTATATAAAATAGCTTTGCTCTCAAAGTGAATACCATGGGGAGAAAATGGCCAGGGGACTATTGTAGATTAAAAGAACACAAAGAGACTTAACAACAAAATGCAGTGTAACTTGATTGACTCCAGATCCAGAAATAAAAATCGACACGAGACATTTTGGAAACAATTGGGGAATTCGAATATGGGCTGGGTATGGATGATATTATAGAATTATTAGTTTTATTAGGTATTATAACGGTATTGTGGCTATAAAGAAGGCTGTCTCTATTCTTAGAAAATGCAGGCTGAAATATTTAGGAGTAAAGTATTGTGATATCTGTGCAACTTATTTTCAAGTGGCTCAGCAAAAAGTTATATATTTAAGTAAAGAGAAAAAGCAAATGCGACACAATGTTAACAACTGGTGAACCTCAGTGAAAAGTTTATAAGTGTTTATTGTACTATACTTCCAATTTTCTGTAGAGGTAAGATTTTTTTAATAAAAAGTTGGGAATAAAAAATAGCAAAATAAATAGTTTTACTGAAGAAAATACCACACATTTCTTTAAATATTTTACTGTAATAATATACAATTATACATTCTTTTTACTTATTTACTTCATAAAAGCATACCCACTCAACATAGTTACTCAATCTGAAATTAACTACCTTAAGTACATCATTTAACTTTCAGTGCTGATGCATGAATCTCTTTATCTTAAATATAAATCAAAATAGCTTAACACCAGCTTTGAATTAAAGGCAATGAGATGCCAGGTGGATCATGAGTTAGTATTCCAACTAAGTTAAAGTTTTCAATAATTTCTTTTTTGCTTTTCTTTTTTGTCTAGAATAGTCTGTTTTAAGCTCAAAATAGCATCTTGAAATCCAGGATTTAAGTCTAATACTTTCTTGAAATCTTCCAAAGCATCATCAAAGTATCCTGTACCGGAACCCAAAAAAATGGAAAAGAAAAAACACTGAGTATTTCTATATATTATTCATAGCAAAGTTTGGATACATATACTTTTGCTTTTATATTTACAAGCTTTCAACCACTCCTACTAAAGGAATATTTTCCTCTTGATAATGATGTAGGGATGTTTGAATCACAGTAACTTTGTGTACCCTTACAGATCAATACACTTAAAATTAGTTATGGGTTTACGTACTGGGATTTAACAGGTACCTAGCCTAAATCATCACAAAATTTCAACAAAATCGTATCACCTATTTTATATAATTACAGTAAAATTAAGAAACAGGAAATTAATATTCTTTTTAACACTTTAATGAGAAACGATCCTAACAGTCCCTTTAGTCCAAGAATCTAAAACCCCTTCACTTTATATTGTCTTGTATGCCTTCAAAGATTTTAACTCAGAAAAGTTTCCCAGGGGATCAGAAGCATTACCCTCATTTCACAGCTGGGGATGCAGAGGCACAAAGTAATGGGATCACTCTCACTCCGGTGCCCGGGTCCAATTCCCACCCCAGTGCCCCGCTGTGGTCTGTAACACCTACTGAAAGCCTAAAATAAATTCAGGTAGGCTTCCTTTGCTCCAGGCTCTAAACCTAAATTTCACATCACTTTCACACTGGATGATTGCTACATTAGTTTTACAACATTTGAGAGCTCTGAATTCACAGAATACAGTCAAAGACAAAAGGGGGGAAAAAGATTCTTACCCAGCCTATATAATATCAACCCTCTGTTGTAATATGGAACTTCAAAATTGGGTTGGACTTCTATGGCAGATGTGTAGTCATCCATGGCTTCATAAAAATCCACCCTGAAGTACTTGATTTGCCCCCTGTTGTTATATGCAGTAGCCAAATCCTCAGGGCTGCATTTGCTTTAAACAAAAAGTTCACATTAAAAACACAGCGTTGCCAAATTCCTCTTGCTTCCCCTTTCATTCTCTTTTGGGTGTTGTCAAACTCATAGCCTATAACATGCAGTATCTACACTGAAAAACCAAGCGGAAGAAACAAAGTGCAAGGAAATAAAGCAGTGGAGTCAATTTTTGTTTAATCCTGGTTTCTACATTTGCAAGGTTATATAGCACTGCAATGTCAATCTGAAAAGCACATTCATTTTGCTGTGTGTTCAAAGCCCCTGCTCATTGTCAACTTGTTTTGTTGAATATAATATGAAAATGTTTATTTTCTAAAGCACATGCCAGTGAGGCAAAGAAGACAGCTCAGAATTGAATGAAGCAAGGAGGGAAAGCCAGCCCAAAGTTCAAGTGTGCTACGGACATGTCATAAAGTGAATCAGTTTTATCCTCAAATTTTTAAATGATCTCAAAACACTGAGATTTTAACTCATTTTCCACCAGTGAAGAAACAGAGGTTAACTCTAAGTGAAAAATCAACATGCTGATCCCTAGGGAGTGCTCTCTGGGGATAGAATCGCCCTCCCTCCAGCCTCAGCAGGTATCCTTCCCAAGGCCAGACTGGCTTCTTGCTAGTGGGACATGATGGCTCTGGTCCACACTGGGGGTCCTGTGTGCAGAAACGGCACTGCATCTGAGGGCTCCAGAGGTGGTCCAAGGACCTTTGAGTGAGCAGCCTCCTGTGAGTGGTTAGACATCCAGGCAGCTCTGACCAGCCACCAGCTCAACAGGACACACACACACACACACACACACACACACACACACACACACCAGCCTCTGCTGGACAAATCTTCTACACAGAGAATATCAGTGGGCTCTGCTCCATGTCAGAGATGATTCTGTTTTCCTTTCTTGTTTTCAAAGAGGATTCTCAAATTTGAACCAAACAGGGAAGATGCAGGCTAAACTCAGCTGTCATTCTTTGTTATACTCCACAGTTCAAAGTCTAGTTCTCAGAAAATATTTGTGACTGCAGTCAGTGTTATTAAAAGTTACTTCTCTTAACATCTTGATCCTTGAGATCTCAGACAGGGACTGTAATTACTGCTGTTAGGAGCGGTACTCACAGCCTAGGGGTCTCCTTCAAGTTTAAGCTTCCTAACAATGGAAAGGAATCACTGCAACTTTAGAAAATGTCTGTTTCTGTGAGCTAGGACTGAGAGAGACTGGGTACATGGACCCTTCTAGATGCCGCTAGCACCACCGTTAAATCCTAGTGAACAAGAAGGGACGCTCCGTTTATCTCTCTCTGTTATGATATAGCTGAACTGCTGCCCAGTAAAGAGTATTAAGAAAAATGCAGCCTCAGGACTCGGTAAGGCTTTAGTCATTAAATTTCTAAGCTTCAAAACTTTGTTATAAGTGTCTTATTATCAGAGGATCATCAAATGTTTGGTTTAGAATCAGATCTCATTACAACAAATTCTAAAAGCCTACTCTCCATATGGAAATCGTTTCATATTTTAAAGACATGGGCTAACAGTTAAAGCCGAATTTTTTTAATACTGAGAATTTTGTAATGATAGTGTTTACTTGGATGGAATATAACCAAGTCACCTAATCCAAAAGTAGATTTTTTTTTCTTTGCACTTGCTAACTTTAGCAAAGAAAAAAATATATTTGGAAATTAGGTTTATGGCTAACACTGCACTTTTGGATTTTAAAAGAAAACGTTATAAACCATTCAGAGTGGCAGGCATACAAAGACTGTGAATACTGTTTCAAAATGATTCATTGACCCATTGCTTTAAAAATAAACGAACCCTAAAAGATATATTTAAGGAAGAAAGTTGAAATGACAGAATTCAGTTTAACCATGAGTTCCTAGAAGAATTTCAGAACTATAAGGAAATTAGAAGGTCCATGCAGGCGTGCTGAGCAACCTTCTGCTAAACCTCCACAGATTTTCTTTCCAATGCTGGTAAGGGGCAGAAATTACATTTGGCACACAACAAATTTGTGCTCTCAGGCTGAGATGAAAAAAGGAGAAGGAGTAACAAGACTAGAGGCATCGATGCCTGTTGCTGACGAATCCTTTTTGAAACCTACTAGATAAGTCTAAAAAATATAACAAACTAGTGCATATAACAAACAAGAAGCAGATTCACAGATATAGAGAACAAACTAGTGGTTACCAGTGGGGAAGGGGGAAGGGGCAATACAGGGGTGGGGTATTAAGAGGTACAAAATATTAGGTATAAAATAAGCTACAAGGGGGCTTCCCTGGTGGCGCAGTGGTTGAGAGTCCGCCTGCCGATGCAGGGGACACGGGTTCGTGCCCCGGTCCGGGAAGATCCCACATGCCGCGGAGCAGCTGGGCCCGTGAGCCATGGCCGCTGAGCCTGGGCGTCCGGAGCCTGTGCTCCGCAACGGGAGAGGCCAAAAAAGGGAAAGGCCCGCAAAAAAAAAAAAAAAAAAAAAAAAAAAAAAAGCTACAAGGATATATTGTACAACACGGGGTGTATAACCAATATTTTATAACAGCTATACATGGAGTATAACCTTTAAAAATTGTGAATCACTATACTGTACACCTGTAACATATAATATTGTACAGCAACTATACGTCAATAAAAAATTAAAAAAATTTAACCTACTAGATAAGTCTATGCTTAGAGCTTGAAACAAGAATAGAAAACTACATTTTCTATGATTACTAACTTTGGGAGGGGTGGGTACCATCTTATTGCTTGTCCCAAAACTTCTATTAACTATTAGTCTGGTGTATGACTGAAATAAGAAAGCCACTAAATGTTTCTGATTTAATTCCATGGGAGTTTAACAAACAGGAGAAGAATCATAAGCCTCATACAGTAAGACTAGCTGCATCCTGTCAAGAAAAATCAAATCCTTGAGGGGAGAGGAGGGTGATAGTGCAGACAACTCAAAACTGTCAAAAAACCTGCTCATTCAGCTGCCCTTTCTTTTCTCATCCTGGACCACTCAACACAATCAACAAGAACAACAAAGGCAAAATCTGGAGTACAGCACATGCTACACACTCAAGAATAAATCCAAGATGCTTTGACAGAGTAGGTATTAGCAGGTGAGGTTGAGACAAGCTGGGACCTGGGACCCTTTGCTGCAGTGCTTGCACCTGGACAAACATCTCCTTGAGCAACAAAATACAGAGAAACTATACGGGACTAAAAAGTTGGTGCAAATTATGGACACGATACAAGACCAAAAACAAAAACAAACGCCAACTGCCATTTCTGAAAAGCCGGGAGCAAAAACAAGGTGTCGGGAGCAAAAGCAGGGTACCGCGCATGCCCCCTGCACTCAACGCTCCCAAAGGGGTGGGCAGACCGCCTAAGCCACCCCTCCGGCCAGCCGGACCCCGGACACACCCCCTCCCCTCACCCCTTATAAGGAACCAGCTCGCCCCTCCTCGGGGAGCAAGGGAATCTGTTACTTGTGTTTGCTCCCTCCGGCTGCAGCAGGGGCCCCAAGAAAGCCTTGCCTGAATTTCTTGTCTAGTCTCATCAGTTTCTATGGATTGGGGAAGGCCAAGAACCCTAGTCGGTATCAAGGCTGCTAACGTCACAAAAAAAAAGGCATTACATGTTCTCTGACAGAAGGACACAACACCACCTACAATAGTGTTCTCACCATAATTCTGGATCTGAATTGGATCAAACCTCAAGATTTAACTACCAACTCACAAGAAATGTAGGAGACAGAGGACCATATTAAATGACATCAGGGGGTTGAATTCAGCAAATCCAAAATACGGGAAACTCTCAGGACACATGACCCGGTTTCCTCACCAAATAAACTGCAAGGCAAAAAAATGAAGGGGAGCCTTAAAGGCTAAAAGACTTGACGTGCAACCCGACTTTAACCAACTGCTAAAAACCAACCAAACAAGCAAACAAAACAAAACAACCTTTGTTGATCAACCAGGAAAATTCCAAAACTTGACGTTAGCAATTATGTGCTAATGATATTGTGGTTACACCTTTTTAAATCCTTAATATCTAGAAATGCACTCTGAAACATCAATGGATGAATAATATGCCCTGGATGAACTGATAATGCTTAAGCCCTGTGATGGTTACCTGGAGGTTCATTACACCATTTCCATATATTTAAATTTTTCACAGTGAAAAACAAAACACCTGCTGTGATGTCGTGGAGTTGCGGCACTGTGTGCTAGCGTGGCCCCCACGGCACCTCGCCCTCACCAGGTCTCGCTCTAAGACTCTGGATCACAGTAACATAGAATGGGGACGGACACTCGAGGTGAAAGGCAGCCGGCGCCCCGGTGTCCGGACACCTTCATGGGTGTCCCAGAGGAACGCGCAGAGGGCTGCGCTCTAGGATGCTCCCTCACTGCCTTTCTGGAAAGACAAACGTCTGCCCGCTGCGCCGGTGAGCTCGGGTAGCCGAAAACCAGACTAGACGGACCCTGCCGCCCACCTTGCAGAGGTCCCGCTGTGTCCACTTCTCGCGATACTTACCTCCCGGACGCCTCTCCCTCGGAGGCCGCACAGGCGTACTGGCGAACGTAAGCGGAGTACAGCGCTTCGGCCTCCGCGTACTCGCCCTTCTGGAAATGAGCTTGGGCAAGCGCTAGAGTCGCGAGCTTTTCTTGCCCTTGCTGCCCTTCCATAGCGGTCGGAGGCCTAGCTTTCCGTGTAGAACTGGGGTTGATTTCTGAGCGATTAGAGGCGGCACGACAAAGCTACTTCCGCACCCCGGAATTTAACTTGACGGCAAAAACCTGGGCTCTAGAAAAGGGGGAATTTTGTGCCTTCCGCGGACCCGTCGTCTCGCGGGATTAATGACGCTGCTGGTGGCGAGCGCAGGTGCTTCAGGAAAGCTTGGGCAGACAGACCCCTGTGAAGTGCAGTTCTCTTGTTACTGCTGGTCTCGCCTGCCTGTCTCCAGAAAAGCAGTGGATCGATAGTCCCAAACTGGTTTCCAAGTCCGTGGTTACATGTTGCAAGGAGTTTGCCCTTTGTTACAGTGAATGGTGGGGGCAGGGGGGCGGTGCCGGAAGCGGAAAAGATGTAGGTTTGTTTTATGAATGGCTAAAGGACCCACGGATTTGTTGTAGCACTTTTCCGGTTCCTGCGTCCACCTGCTAGAGGTTGTTCTAAGTAGGCTGTGGTTACACTGAGACATTTTATGTCGAAATCCCATGAGCTTAGTTGTCACATGGACCTGCGTCCAGTTTCAAACACTACCATTTATTAACTGCAAGGCTCTAGACTGCAAACTTCTCAACCTTTTTTGAACTTCTAGAATAGTGTAAGGATTAATTGAATAGTATTTTGTGTTAATAGTCTGGGGTCGAGGACGTCAGTTTGCATTGCCAGGCCCTTTATGCCAAAGGGAAACCCATGTAGTAATGTATTAAGCACAATATGTTTAATCCAAGTAAGAATTACGTAAAATGAACAGTCCTGAGAGAACAATTCCATTTAACATAGCATTAAAAAGAATAAAATACTTAGGAATTAACCAAGGAGATGAAAGACTTGGTTAGATGAAAACTACAAAACATTGATGAAAGAAAGCCACAGACAAACTATGTTCGTACTAAAGCAATCTACAGATTCAATGGAATCCCTATCAAAATCCCAATGATGTTTTTACAGAAATATAAAACTCCATCCTAGAAATCATAAGAAATTTCAAGGGATTCCAAATAGCCAAAACTATCTTGAAAAATAACAAAGCTGGAGGACTTACACATCCTGATTTCAAAACTTACTAAAGCACAGTAATCAAAACAGTGTGGTATTGGCATAAAGACAGTCTTTTCCATAAATGGTGGTGGGAAAACTGGATATATCCACATGCAAAAGAACGAAGTGGGACCTAAATAGCATATTAGAAAATTCACTCAAAATGGACTAAAGACCTAAACGTAAGAGCTAAAGATTAAAAATCCTTAGAAGAAAACATAAAGCAAAAGCTTCATGACATTGGATTTGGCAATGATTTCTTGGCTATGACACCAAAGAGACAGGCAACAAAAGAAAAAATAAACTGGACTTTATGAAAAGTAAAAACTTTCGTGCATTAAAAGACTATCAACAAAGTAAATAACCCGGAGAGTAAGAGAAAATATCTGCAAATCATGTATCTGATACGGGTGTGAAATGCAAAGATGGAGGTTCTGTGGAGCAGGTTTGGGCTGGTGTGTCCATCTACTCACAGGACGAAGGGATCTGACATGGCGTCTCCATCACACTTGGGAAGCTCTGGTCTACAGGACACTGGAGGGACCTGCCCCGTGACTGAGCTGCTGGGCCCAGGCTCAGTTGCTGTCCCTCTCCGACTCTCTCGCCCGGCTTCCACACAGTCCACCTGCACTCGGTGCTTTGCCTGCAGGGTGGCATCATCAAGACTTCCCTCAGCCAGCTCAGCCAGCAATACAACTATAAGATGATCTGCTGAAAGCGTCATGCTTGCCTTTAACCCCACACTGTCATCTGCCTCAAGAAGTGTGGCCACAACAACAGCCTGTGCCCTGAGAAGAAAGTCAAATAAGACTCCTCCACGAGTTCCTCCTTCCTCTGCAGGGCAGCCCCCTGCCCGAGCCCCATGGCTAGGGGCCTCAGTAAGGTTTCCCTGTCACTGACTGGGATAGTAAAAATAAATAATAAATAAATAAAATTTAAAAATACGTGTATACACACACATACACTATACATATATATCTCCAGAGTATACAGAGAACTTCTGAGACTCCACTTTTCCAGGGTGGGTGTACTACCCCGCATTTCCCCCAGCAATGTACGAGGGTTTCAATTACTCCATATCTTCACCAACACTTGTCAGTTTCAATTCTAGTATTATAGTGGGTATGTAGAGGTTTCTCATTTTTCTCTAAATTCCTCTATATTTTACTAACTAGAAATTTAAACTGTGCCAAATAAGAAATGAGTAAATAAAATAGAAACTCTAATGTCTACTTTTTCTTTTAATTTTTGAGAAATCTCTTAAAAACAAAGAGCTCTTATTATGAAGAAAACTTACAGAACAGCAATTTCTTCAGTTTCACCTCTTTTTTTTTTTTCTGGCCACACAGCGGGGCTTGCGGGATTTTAGTTCCCCTACCAGGGATCGAGCCTGCACCCTTGACAGTGAAAGCGTGGAGCCCTAACCACTGGACCACAAGGGAATTCCCATTTCACCTCATTTTTTTCTTCTCCTAAATTCAACTGAAATATAAATTAATGCCTTTTATTTTTAAAAAGGCTATTAAGACTATTTTTACTTTCTCATCTATACTCTTTATGTACTTTTGAAATTTTCTCACATGAACATATGTTAGTTTTATACTCAAAAACCAGTAAGTGGGACTTCCCTGGTGGCACAGTGGTTAAGAATTCACCTGCCAATGCAGGGGACACGGGTTCCAGCCCTGGTCCACGAAGATCCCACATGATGCGGAGCAACTAAGCCCGTGCGCCACAACTACTGAGCCTGCGCTCTAGAGCCTGTGAGCCACAACTACTGAGCCCACGTACCACAACTACTGAAGCCCGCACGCCTAGAGCCCGTGCTCCACAACAAGAGAAGCCACCGCAATGAGAAGCCCGTGCACCGCAACGAAGAGTAGCCCCCGCTCACTGCAACTAGAGAAAGCCCGCGTGCAGCAACGAAGGCCCAATGCAGCCAATAAATAAATAAATAAATTTTTTTTTTTTAAAAAACAGTGTTAATGTCTTTTAAAAAACGAACTGAGAAAATGATAAGAATAGGCAGTAGGGGGCAACGTAATATTGCTATTTTCATTTTAGAAACTCCGTAGCAATATTTTGGAGCTATAACATCATCAAATTAGGTATTCTTGATTTTCCATTAAAAATCTGGGAACAATGTTTCCCCATTTCTAAATGTGAACTCTGTATGATCTCTAAGGAGTAATTCACTGCAGCCTCCAGTCATCAGACATTTGCCTAGTATCTTTAATAAATTGTTGTTGTTTTCCTGTAGGTAGCAAAAGTGATATTGTACAACTACTGTACCTCCTGTCCCTATCTCCCCTTAACCACTCTGGAGCCCAATACCCTTCGACCCAACCCCCATCAAAATATTTACATCAAAACAAGACAAATACCATGTTAGCATGAGTTATAGATAAAGAAAACAGGATAAATACAATTTTTACCTCAACATTTATTATTTTTATGTTTTTTCACTAATACCACATAAAACCTAAGATCTCAGCTCTTAGAATACAAAAAGATAATTTCAAGTGTATGTTAGCAAAAACATGTATGTAATATATATATAATACATATATAAAATAAAATTCGCATTTGTGCACGACAGCAGGTCAACAATGCTATGCTGCTTGTTAGCACGCTGTTTATTTGTATGGCTTTATCAATCAGCTCGATCATCTCAATAGTTTGGCCTACCGCGCTACTTTGAACCTTAACATAATTCAGGCCAAATTTTACGATAAAGAAAAGCATTACTTAAAGGGAGTCAGCTCATGTTTATTACAAGAAGAGAACCACCTTTATTATAATGTCTTCAATATACTGCCTCATTCCGTCTATCCAAATTCTCTCCAAGTATTTGTTGTATATAGACAATTTTGCTTCTCACTGCCCCTTTAATCAGGGGAGAATTTGTTGGTGGTGTTATCCTGAAATTTCCTTCATGTTGAATAAAACCAATTTTCAAGCAGGACAAAGGTCTGTCCCCAAGACATTACGGCAGATCCCTAAAACATTCACAGATATAAATCCCAAATAGTCATAAGCTTTTACAGTAGTTGGAAAGATATGTCTGTGTGTGTACATATATATATATATATATATATATATATATATATATATACACACACATATATATGTGTATATGCATGTGGGTATATGTATGTGTATAAGTATATATACATACATACACACATATACATATGTGATAATCTAGGTCTACAAGGTATGAGAGGTTGTTTTTAGAGATTTTGGTTTCTTGATTAAACTGAACAAGAAGTAGTGACAACAACTCGGGATCTATCTGAAATAATTAGTTGGAGGAAAAATTCTAGCGCTCAGGTAGCAAGGAATTAGTGGCAAATGAGAAGGCTCCAGAAGAGAGTTCCCATAAGATACGTTAGGAAAAGTCTGAGGAGTCAACAGCTGATTTGGGAATTGAAGCAAATGGGAGTGTAATCAACAAGTAACAGTAAGGGCTAGAGAATGACAATCTAACTTTGAGTTCTCAGCTGATTTCTGGGATGAGAAAGGGAAAGAAGAGATATTCAGGCATCAGACCATGGACCAAGAATCACAACTCTGAACGTGCAGTCCTGCAGGAATTCCTAAACCTACGTCCCTGAAAACCTCTCTCTCATTGATGAAGCAGAGAATAGTTTCATTCCTGAAAACAGAAAGTCTTGTGGGAAGATGTAATTAAGTTCAACAGGAGATATATTCCCTAGGGCTGATATCTTAGTTAGGATGTTGTTTTCTGATTTGGGGGAATACTGCATTCTGTTACAGACAAAAACAAATGAGATAGATGAAATTCACTGTCTTAAACTTAGATAAGTTAGAAACTTATGAGACATGTTAGACAAAGTAAATAGAGCATATATGTGTGACTATACCTAATATTGACAAGGCACTAAAAATACAAAAGGCAACCAAGGCACTAAATATTCACAGCACACTAGGTATGCATAAGACTTATCAAGAGCTCAATATGCGGGAGGTCTTAATTCAATTACCCACTGATGACACTTATTCTGGTCTGTCCTCTGCCCAGGAAATACAACTGAATCCACAACTGCTCAGCAGGCTCACTGGCACCTACAGCTATGACCAGGTAAAACTGCCTTTTCTATTGAGCAAATGTGCCTCACTGGCCTCGGGCACACTCCATTCCATCGGGTCCCCCGGCTCAAATCTCAGCTCTGGTCCTCTTCCTAGCCACACTATCAGGGGGAAGGCGATGAGGCAGAGTAAGAGTCAGGGCATAAGAACAAATTACAACTCAGGAATCAGGAACTGTGCTCTCTCTACCTGACTGGCATCCTATACTAATAGTGTTAATCTATCCCATCACTTTCTCCTTGTTCTTCACTGTATATTTCAAGTTGATTCAATAAACCATGTGATTTGAGCTTGTAACCCTTTCTGTTCCGTGACCTCTGGAATGGCTTGCTTGGTGGTGTATTTGGAGGCTACCATTATATCAAGGCAACTTCCCACAAGGCACGTGAACACAGTCAGAGACTTCGAAGATTTCTGGTCTTCTCATTTTATTTAGGCACAGGAGCCTGCTATCTATTATGAGCTCATTTAAGCTCTAAACCTCTTCTCATAGCTCACTATTCTCCATCTGCATCAGGCTTAACTTGGATCTAAAGGACCAGAAACATATCACATTGAGAGAGTTAACTAACCTAAGTATTGAAGCTGCAATAACAACCTTGCATATTTCTCTTTGTTGCCTCTGCTAAATATCAACCAAACTTTCAGCAAATAATCTTGACGGAATAGTGCTTAAGTCTGGCCTGAAACCATAAAATGAGAGGAAGTAAGATCATGAGAAATGGAGAATATTATTAGCTATATAAAACAGGTAAGAAATTACCCATTACTGATTACAATTTTTTTTTTTTTAATTAATGACAGTAAGTCAAAACAGATGCATATTGAGAATCACTCCCCACAACCCAAGAGTTGTTTAAAGAAAGGATCCAGCTTGGTGACAATGTTTCAAGTAAAACTACAGCTACAAACTAGATGTTTTTGTATAAATGTATATCATTATAAATACAGCTAAGTGTTCGGCACAACAATATGAAGAGTAAAATGCCAAATGTCATCTCTTAGATGAAACTAAAAGGGTAGATTAAAAAGGACAAGCTATGTAAAAATTAAGCTATTAGAAACAATTCAAATTGTAAAAAACTATGTCTTAAAATGCCTTCTCTTCACTTCTGAAAATAAAATAGAGAAGACTTTCAATGCTTATTTAATTAAACACAGCTAGAGACAGTGCTCATTTTGGTATTACAACTGTTTAACCTCCGTCTAATACAGGTTATGTCAGTTCCCTAAATTCAACTTTGCCCCATTCCCATGTTTCCCCCATCCCTCCCTGCTAGTAACCGTGACACTGTGAGAAAAATTTTCTTATTTGGAATATTTCCATAGTATCATATAACCAATCACAAGATAGATAAATAGATAGATAGATAGATAGATAGATAGATAAATAAGACAGGCAGATAATACGGTCCATTGCCATACATTTATATGACAATCAGCATCATTATTTCATGGCTGTATTTTTACACAAAATTTTATATATGTATATATTATGTATTTTATATATAGAGAGAAATTTTTTATAAAAATACAACTGAAATAATGATGCTTATTTACATAAAGTCAACATTGTTACGTAAACACTCCTATTATATATGCAGTTTGTCATTTCTTCATCCCACTGCGCTATGGCATAAGGGACAGAAGTTATAGTTACTGATTTCCTGAGCCAGGACACAGTGCTTGCACACACTGCATGTCCAGAATTGATATTCAGTGACCGGGTTTCCTGTGGCAACACAGGTTGGCAGCTTCCCTTCTCCTCTGTAAAATAAGAGGGGACAATTATACTTTGAAACTTCTAATTCCTTAAAACTTCATTACACTACAAAAACTGAAGAATGAAAAGCATTTCAAGATAAGTTTCAAATAAAAAACTTTCCTTACAATGAGAAAATCAAGTATTAATACACTTATAAGACTAAATTAAATAGGGTATAATGTTAAGGTAGATTACTTCAAGATTTAGTGCTTTAATTATTATGTTACACTATTTAGATATAAAAATCCAAGCTTCTAGTAAGGTGTTATAGAATGACATCTACTAGTTACATTGAGCCTACCCTTCAAGAAGGCTGTCCAATTCAGATTTTCTGTTATCTTTTGGAGTATGTTTGGTGAAGATTTCTAGAGCAAGATTTTCATATTGCTGTTTCTGTTCCGAACTGAGGGTCTCTAAAGATTCAAGTTTAATAAAAGCTTTTGAACAAGTGCCAAAAGCCCTACTGGCACATGCACAGAGTGCTAACAGAGAGTAGATCTCAACGGCAGGGATAATGTCTTCATAGTCTCTCAGGTGAAGAGCTAGGAAAGAGAAGACAATTTGGATTTTTTAAAGCAATCATGATATCTTGAACATGCATGGGAAAAAATCTATGTTAAGCTGTTTCAGTTTAACCTACAGGAACTTTAGCAAGCTTAAAGAAAACAACAGTAGGTGCCCAGAGAACAAGTAGGAGGAAGGAGGCTCTAGGATCTCCACATTCTGTAACTCCAGCTAACAGCTCAGGGCCTATAAAAATAACCATCATCGAATGATGCACATGGCTGTGCCACTTAGAAATATATACACAGACCAAAAATAATTGGTGTCAAAACACCCATCTTTTGTTGCATATAAATATGTTAGAATCTCTGTGGATTCTCAAGATATCATGTTTCTTTCTGTTAAAAAAGCAAAGCATGAAATCATATGTTTTCTCTTTGTGTTTCTTTGAACAGATTATTGCTTTTGTTTGTCTTACTGAAACAATAGAACTTTGAGAAAAAAAGAAGTGAAAATGAGACTGTAAGTTGTCAGTTCAGACAATTTATTTTGCCAGCTACCATACCTTATTTTCAATTTTTCTATGCTGGAGATATAATCTCTTTCTTAAAAATGCACTGCACAATTAATATCAGATTGGTAACCAAATTGTATCTTTTTATTCTCTAGACCTTGCAATCTTAAAAATATCTTGTTATAGTATGATATTGGAAATTTCACAAAACAATTTAAAACAACATAATCATGTATTTTACAACTAGATTCCTATAAACTGGTGTTGGGGTCAAGTGTTTACAACAAAGTTCAGTGGAAGAAATTTACAAAAAGGAAATTCATTGAGTTACAATAAAGCATACCCTCTAATTTCACAGGTTCACAGGCAATAATTTACAGAGTACACATTGCTTCAGATCATTTTATCACTGAACGACAACCATATTAAAGCATATGGATATCTTCACCCAGTAGGTAAAGAATCTCAAGTTAAAAGTCCAACTGATCTTGTAATATAGTAAGTCTAGATACTGTGCATAAATTATATAAAATACAACTATTTTAAACAGTGCATAACTTATATCACATATTAATCAGTTAAAATTCAATGAAGGTAAGTTATAAACATACAAAAATAAAAATGATTCCTATGTATAGCTGATAATCAATTAGAAAAAAAGGTACATTCCCCAGTGCTAACAATGACAAAAACAGGAATCAGCTACAAAAGAAATGTACAGAACATACAATAAAACTACAGAACTTTAGAGAGAAACACAGATATACAAAACATTTTTAAAAGTTGATGTTTCTGGATGAGAAAACTCAATATTATAAATATATCAATGATCCCAATATTAATACATTAAATTAATGCAATTCTAATTCAAAATCCACTAGGACTTCACTGAAACTCTTCCCACCTTCAAAAAGATTCCAAAGTTAATCTGAACGAACAAATGCAAGCAAATACCCAAAATGTTTTTCATAAAAGAAGAGGAATGAAGGATAACAGAAATTCCAGATATTAAAATGTAAAAGTAAGGTAAATAAGAGAAAGTACAGACACAGAGGTCCATGTCTAGAAAATAACAGCCTAGGAAGAGATTAACAAAATGTGTGAATTTAGTTTCATAAAGGTAGAATTTCAAATCCGTGAGGGATGAATAAGTTTTTAATAAATGGTTTTGGAATAACTAAGAAGTTAAAATAAAATACAATATTTAATAACCTTGAAGTGAAGGACTTCCTCAGCATGACCCCATCAAGACTGATTGATAGGACTATGTAAAAAGCCACTGTCAATACCATCATCATGACTACCGCTTCTCGAGGGCTCACAATATCCAGGCACTATAATAAGTAAATTTTCTTTTCATAAATTTCTCACTTAATCCTCAAAACAACCCTATGAAGAAGATCCTATTATCCCTACTTTTCACAAAAAGAAACTGAAGCTTAGAGAGGTTAAGTAATTGTAACTTATAAGTGCCAGGGAAAATCAACAGATATGACAGAGGGTTACTATATATAATTTCTAAAGAGCTCTTACAAAAATAATGAATAAAGAAAAAGAAAAGTCATCACTATAGAATTCCAGAAACATTCAAATAAAAGAATTTCTCTAAGAAGGTTTCTTTGAAAGATGATGCCATTGTACTATAGATTGATGATGTATTGGGGTATGATGTGTGCTGGTGATGGCTATTTCACAGTGGCACAACCAATGTGACCCAGGGTGGGTGGTGACAGTGCCGGCAATGCTGTCATGGCCCATCTGAAAGCGCTGTAACGATTTAGTCATTCATATGCTTTGGTTTATAACATAATTCTCATAACTATGCTCTTTTGGAGTTAACCTATCTAAACTTGAAGGTATTGTTAATCCAGAAATGAAGATCCTGATACTACATGTAAATAACCTTCTATAAATTATAGTACATAAATACGATGGCACATTATATAGGTATTAAAAATGACAACATAGATCTACATTTATCGACGTAGAAAGATAACTGCAATATACTGTTGAGGGTAAAAATCAAACTCAGGAGCAACATACATTGTGTGATATTATTTTAAATAAAACTGTATACAATTTTATAGGCTTGGAAAAAATGTCTAAAAGGAGGTTCACCCAAATGTTAGCAATGATTATCTCTGAATTATAAGATTATTTTACCTTTTTTGTATTTTTTTCTGTTTTGGTTGAAATTGTTATGTAAGTATCAATTTTATAAAAAACATTTAACACACAGTTAAATGCTATAGAAATCTATCTACTAATATCGAAATATTTTACAACATACCATTATGCTTTTTTAAAAGTACACAAAAGTATGGTTTATTATACTCTCAATATTTTAAAAAAACAAATTATTTCTAAATATACTTATTTTAATTTAAATATATATTTTATATAATTATTATACATAATGTAATACATATTACAGATATTAAATATGTAAATATTTATAGTTTATATTTTATATATATATATACACATACACACACACACACACACACACACACACACAAGGATATGAACTGGGCTATTAAGTGTTTAAGTGATAGTGAATGCTTTATTATAAATGTTCTTTTTGCTTATCTCAAACTTCTGGTTTTTCTGTGAACCGTATATATTTCTTTCCATGTATTAAAAAATAAAAAGAACTTCAAAAAGGGAGTGTGAAAAACAGATCATAAACAGCAAATCTCAAATATATGAAAATAAATCCACAGAAAAAAAGTGTTATTGAAATTAATATAAGGGCAACTTGAAGGAGCTCGCCCTTCATCTACAATTTATGATTTTTTAGACATGTTATATACATTAGGTAACATGCCCACCTGTCTTCAATGCATTGTCAACATAGCCCTCGTAGAGCTGCCTCTGCGCCAGTATGAAGAAGTGGTAAGCCTCAGCCCCTCTCCAAGCATTATCTGTGAAACGACTAGTTGTAGACAGAACTTCTTCTTCCAGCAAACCAGCCAAAGCAGAAGTGGCCTACAAGTAAAGCAGACCCACTTTTTCTGTCAGCACAACCCTAACAATGGTCCTTCCAATAGAGATGATTTCTGAAACTGGTATATCAATACATTAAAATAGCTCAGTTAGCAGATTTTATCATTATAAAACTGTCACTACAGACTTAATGTCTCCATTATAATTCACATTTTGCTAAATTGATATGATCAAATTTTTTCTTCAGTTTTATTGAGGTATAATTGACAAATCAAATTGTAAGATATTTAAAGTGTACTTCGTGGTGATTTGTATACGGGTACACTGTGAAAGAACTCTCCTCCCCATAGTAACATCAAATTTTTAAATAGAATTGATTAAACTTTAAGTTAATGTAAGGCTTATCTGCACATTAAAATAATATATATATTCTAGGAAAGTTTTTAAATCTCACTGATTAGAAAGGATTTACCAAGTAAGGAATTTAAGCAAAGATTACAGATTAGTAAAAAAATATAATTTTCAATCTTTCCAAGTTGAAATGTCTAAATGTGAGCAGTAATTCCAAATCAGTCATTCCTTTTCCTCATATCATTTAAGAAAATAAATGCAAACAAGTAAATTAAATGGCCTGTCCATAAAGAGAAGTTTGATAGTTCTTTTTTCCTTAAACACTTCAGATGGCTTAATGTTACTTAATGTTACCTTACCTCTGAGCTCTTTCCTTTAACTTTTCCTCGCTGGGCATTTTTCATTTGCTCATGGTACTGCTCTATAAGTAAAGCTGATAGTACATAGAGCTTCTTAACACGTAAAGGTTTAGTTCTTTTCTTTGCCTCTTCATCTGCAATCTTTAAACATTTAAAGAATTGGGGGAAAATATTTCTTAATCTATACTTGTACAAATATTATCATTTCTGAAATACGATTCTCTAAAAACAGGAGGAAAGTCAGTAGGGTGGAATATAAATACCACCCATTTTCTTTTCCATAGTACTGATAAGTACTTAGTTCTTTCCTTAGTATTTAGCCATTAGAGTTATAACTCAAAACAATTTAAGAAAATAACAGATGCTGATAAATAATTAAATCAAAATGAAGAAAGCTTTCATAGAGTGGCTAGTATTTTATATAACAAAGAGATTTTTAAAATAATGTTCCAAGTACCCAGAGATAAGATGGCTTTAACATGGTACATCCTTCAGAAATTTAAACTTTTTTAAATGATTTGGAGGGAAATTTTTCCTTTGTCATTAAATCAAACGGGAAAAGTATAGACTAGAATGTAAAATTTGCATACATTAATACTGTTACTAGTCACGTTCCCTCCAAATGCATACTATGAAAAGTGTAACGTCGAGATTGGGATTGACATATATACACTAATATGTATAAAATAGATAACTAATAAGAACCTCCTGTATAAAAAAAAAAGTGATATATAATAAAATCTTTCTTAAATAAAAAAAAGTGTAATGTCTTTAAAACTTGCACATTTAAAAGGACTTAAAGTTTTGTTATCATCAGGATTTAAATTCCAGTTAAGGGAGTTTGTACTTCATGGTCCCTGAAAATTCTATAATTCCCTGTTAACCTCGGTATTAAGTAAATATAAAACTGCTTAAGCATCAATAAGGTGCTAAAAGTAATAAACAGCCTTTTTAGTAAAATGTAATAATACTAAGATAACACATTGTTATAGCAGTAATAAATGAGAGGGATTTTGCTATAACAAATAATTGTTTCCAAAAAACGGAAAATGTATCCTTGAGTTATAAGAAAACATTGGTAACGAGAACAAGCCAAATACTCACCAAGATTATTACATTACCTTAAACATCAGCTTAGCAGCATCATAAAAGTAACTGGCTTTCCGATAGAGTTCTATGGCATCAAGAATTTTATTCTTTTCCAATAAATGAGATGCATACCTCGCTAACAGGGAACCAATTTCTTTCATATTATGACTTTTAGCCAATTCAACAGCTTTGTTCCACTGGGTAAAAAACATATATAGCATACAATTACCCAAGCATTTATAGTCAGATATGTCTTAAAATACATACAATAAAGCTTTAAGTTTATAATAATAAATAACACTATATCAAAATAAAAAACTGGTATATGTTTTTAAAAATCACTTAAAATCAGAGCAATTATAAATTTTAGGAGTCAAACATGTCAAAATAATCAAATGATCTAAGACTGATTTGCTTAAGAAGTACATCTGAAAAAGAAAGCGTCAAAGTTTATAATCACATTAATCTTATAATTCTAATTTTGCACAAACTGTGAGCAAGAAAAAGATACATTTGTTTATAGAAAAAAAACCACAATTTCAGTTAAGAAAATGTCCTATCAGATTTAACATTTAAAAGTTATTTTTATAAAGCAAATGGAGCTTTATAAAATACTTCAAGAAAATACTTAAAAGAATACATTGATAGTCAACAATTTCAACAATTCTGCATTTTAATTTTAGTTAAATTCGAGCTCTTAAAAGTATCAAATATGTGTTTTCTATAAGGGGAAAGGGAAATAGATTTGCCAAAATAAATACTGATAAAGTAACTCAATTCCTTCCTCTTGCAATGACCATTAACTGGTCCTTCTTTGGAAACAAAACCCAAGCCTAACAAAATGCAGAAAATTATGAAATTACTTCCAGACAAAAACTTGCCAGACTAAAAGCACAGGGTTTGTTCAGGTTCCCATACTGAGTTAGCTATGAGCGGGTCTCCCTTAATGGTAGCATTTCAAGAGGTAAATGCAAATTCCAACATTTTCTCAGTCCTCAACTAAGTAAGAGACTATCTGGCTCCTTTCACAAAATCCATCTCAAGCTCTCCAACCCTTACAGGCAACAGTCTTTAAAGCATCACTATGGTGACTTTACTTTTCAGTTCCTTACTCGGTTGAGATGTACACAGGTATCCACTGCCGCCTTTGGTTGATTACATTTCAAAAACGCAGTCACTGCTTGTTCGCACATTCCAGCTCTCACAAACATTTGTGCTATTTCCTGTGGACAAGATAATACTATCGATCTCATAGAACAAGGAAATCACTTATATTTTAACTTGTAAAACTCCATAGGGACATAAGAATATTAAATTTTCTGGTGGCTACAGTAATTTTTCTTTTAAATGGACGTAGGGGCAGGGGCTACAAACCAGAAGAGATGCTAAAACATCACTTTCTATAAAATCTGGGCTTCACTGGCTCACAGCACGGATCTTATTTTCAACCAGGTTCTGAAGATACTGCACTCTTACCTTCTCTCAGTGCAGTAGCTAGCTTACAGAAACACCAAGCTCCAAAACAAACCCCACGCTAGCAAGTAAAAAAAACCCTTTAAGGCAATTGATGTTATACTCAATGGCGATCATTAATTAGAGGTTTAAGGGAAACCTGACACTCAGAGGGCTCTCAAATCCCTCTATAAAGCAATGCCCCAGACAAGTTGGCCATTCATCAGTTCAGGAAGCTGGACCAAAAACAGAGGAGGAGAACCACAACAACCACTGATCACTCCCCTTGGGCTGTACTTCCCATCTTCAGAATATCACTTTTTTTTCTTTCTTAATATCTAATTGGTCAGAGTTTTCTCTCCCCATCCCTACTCCTAAAATATTTTGGGATATATCATAAAAGTACAATTTTGTACCCAACTATCTTTTTCAAAGTAATGCTTATATTTTCCTGATTATAAAGTAATACATTCTTATGGTAAAAAAAATTAGAAAATATGAAAAAATAAAGGTACACATAATCTTATTCCCATAAGAAACCTCTCTCTCTATTCTGGTGTAATTTCCTAATATCTGTATCCTGTGAATATATATGTATATGTGTGTTTGTGACTATATCGTAATCATATTATATATAGTTTTGTATCCTGTGTTCCTCACTTAAATATTTTGTACATTTTCTCATATTATTAAAAAATCCTCCAAAACTTGATTTAAAATTTGCAGTACTACTGAAATTTTTAAATTATTTTAAATATTTAATTATTATAGCTATAATTACTTAGTACTTAACCAGTAATATTACTGCTCTGGATACCGCACAGCAACATTTTTTTCTGCATCATCAGACACACCTAACAGATGACAGTATAATGTCAGATACACAGTCCCTAATCCCAGGGTTGTAAGTAATTTCAGTTTTCCTACTCAAATGAACATATAAGATTGAGAATAAGGGTGGGTAAAAATGCCATTATTACAGGGATAATTGCTCTAATACACAATAGAGAAAAGAACTGAATTAACAGAATTCTATACTCATCTATTAAGTAACCGACAAAATTTTGTAGCAGAACCTACAACTGATATACGTCCAGACCCTGCAGTTGAGAGCTACTACCTCTCCAGGTCTTGTACAACTCAGTGATTTACCTTTCTGATAAAACAAATAAAATACAAGCTCACTTACATTATTCAACAATTAATTTAAAGAGCCTTAAAAAGAAAATTTAGAACAAAGTTATAGAGAACTCTGCTTTTAGTTTCTCTTTTTTCAACATTAAATCCTTTATTGTTAATATAACCTAATAAAAGTCAAGCTATCTTGACTTTTATTGCTAATATAACCTAATAAAAGTTTATTGTGAACCTAATAAAAGTTTAAGCTATCTTAAACTTTTCTTATAGCAAATTTCAAACATACATATGCACACACTACTCCCCAGACCCACCTCAAATCATTCTGAAGCGAATCTCTGACATGTCATTTCATCTGTAAATATTTCACGTGTTCAGCTAATTTTTTAAAGCAAGTTTACAAAACTGACAAGCCTACACAAGACTGTGATCATGTTAAAATAGTAGGAATATGACTGATTTCTTCCTCTCCAGTTTCAAGCATTCTGTAATACTGGTAAATTGTTTTAATAACTAAAGCATCATTCCATGCCTAAGAAACTGTAAAGTTTTAGTTAATTTTTAATTTTCTATATTGCAGAGGACATTTCCAGACTACGACATAAAAACCTTATAAAGTAACTTAACAACTCCAAAAACTGAAATTTATAATACCTACTGGAAGCAACTTGTGGTTTTCTGGAAGTGAATTGGCAAGATTCTCCAATCCCTCGTAATCCTCTAACATATAATAACACTCGGCTAGGCGTTCCTGCTTCCGGCCTTGTACATAATATTGTACAGCATTCAACCTATGGAAAGAAAAAAAAAACCTTTTAAAACTAATGTGAATCTCCTCATAAATAAGCACTTTTACTAAAAATGTTCTTTCATTAGAATGCCAGCACTACTATTATTCCAATCGTCTTTAGTTACAGCATGTCTTTGAAGCATATAAACTGAACAAAAAGCAAAACTAAACAAGACTGCATAGCATATTTTAGTTACAACATGCTTTGAATGTTCTTAAGAAATATGTTTTAATCTGATATACAGTTGTATTTCCAAACACTGACATAAATAAATAAGCATACTGATCAAAATAACTTAAGAATAAAAGTCAGTGATTTCTGAAAATAATCTATAATAACAAAAGAAAATATAAACTGTGGCCTCAAACAGTAGAAAGCTACCTGGAACTACAGTATACGTCTTCTGGGTTTTGAAACTCCAAAGTCTTACAGTGCTTACCTGACAGCTTGAAGGATCTCTTGCTCCTCAATGTGTGTCCAGAGCTATGTGAATTTTGGGATCTGGAAGGATGGTCTTCATTTCCCTAGCATTATTTCATAGGGAAGTACTCAGGCAGTTACAATTTTAAGTGCCAAATGAACGGATGAGGGGGTCCAGATAGGTTACCTACCACTTTTGCCGATCAGCAAAGTAGTCTCCGATGGCATTGTGGGCCTGTTCAAGGAGACTGTCATCCGCATCACCAGATCCAGTTTTCAGGAGTTGGAGTACTCGAAACCAATCTCCCAACTTCAGCCGGAGGCCAATAGCCAGATCTCTACAAAAAAATGACATTCATTCATTCATTCACCAAGTATCTATCAAGCACCTACTATGTGCTAGGTTCAGCTCTAGGGTACTGAGAATACACAACAATGAAGAGACAGATAAGGTAACTCCAAACATTTTAGAAATTTAGCCTCACCAGGTAAGAGGCAATGGAGAGAACCTGCAAAAGGAAAGAGGAAACAATTTCCTGCCTCTTATTTTCCTAGACTTTCAATTTACTTGGCAAAATAATGACTTAAATAATAATTACTTCTTTTCATCAATTTCTTAAGACATAATCAGACTTATTTCATGTTTACATGTTTGGTTTTATATTTCTTTTCAGGGCTTGAGTTGTATTAGCAACCTCCTGAAAGTACAAATAATAAAAATTAGATATAATGTTCACAGCTGAAATGAAGTTCATCAGTATTTTATATAAATAAAAATGAAATATAAAGAATAAAACTCAATCCCTAAATACCTCTGATTTTTATTTCATGCTCCTTGACGACTGAAAATTAAATAATGGCCTAAACCAAAAAAGAGAACCCAAATAATGAGTGGTATAATAAATGATAAAGCCTCCAGTCTCTGCAGTCATATGAATTTATTTCCTACCAAGTGAAAAAAGTCTCCCATGGCCAGTCATTAATATTACATAAAAACAGAGAAGAAAGCTGCCCCCGAATTACAAAGCATAAATTAATGAAGGTCATGTAGACTATCTAGGTTGTAATGCAAGCTGAAATTATTTTCTGAAAGAGATGGTACGATACATTTAGTCTGTTTTACAATCCTCATTTGTGAAAAAAAAAAAAAAAATCACAAATTTTGGAATTAGTCCGGATGCCTGCACCTTTATCACTTACCTTCTGTCCATATCGAGATACATCCTTTCAGCCTCTTCGAACCTGCCGAAGTAGGCAGCCACTTCCGCCTGCTTCATGGACTCACTCTGCAGGTTACCCAGGCACTTCACAAACTTAATGCCTTGGTAATCTTTGCAACGCACAAATGCTTGCTCTGCAGTGTGCAAATCCAGTTTCTGAAGAGCTGCTTCAGCCAGTAGGCGCCTTTATTAAAAAGAGAAACAGAAAAGCCAATGGCGAATTAAGGATAAACAAGTCTTGAATCAGAATTCAATTATTACACCTACTGTTTCTAGTGAAACATGGTGGAAAGTGATTATTATTATTTTTTTTTTTGCGGTACGCGGGCCCCTCACTGTTGTGGCCTCTCCCGTTGCGGAGCACAGGCTCCGGACGCCCAGGCTCAGCGGCCATGGCTCACGGGCCCAGCCGCTCCGCGGCATGTGGGATCTTCCCGGACCGGGGCACGAACCCGTGTCCCCTGCATCGGCAGGCGGACTCTCAACCACTGCGCCACCAGGGAAGCCCAAAAGTGATTATTTTAACACATTTATACGTTTCATATAATATTATGCTTATGTTGAATACTTCCGAATCTAAAATAAATTTCTATATTTTAAATCTAAAAAGAATAAGAACAGAAGCCTATTCCCATCAGGAGCCTCGTATGAGAGCTGGGGACGACAGAGCTGAGACTTTACACCTGAAAATTTGAGAGGCTTTATTTATTTATTTTTAAATACCAAAGTCGGGGGTGTGGATTATCCTCTATGAACTGAGATGCATCCTCAATTCCAACCTTCTCAATCAGTGCTCGGCTATCTCTCAGGGACCGAATCTCAAAGTTAATGATATAATCCTTGTCTGGATATTCTGGATTCTAAAAGTAAAGATGAAAAGAAAGAAATTCAAATAGTTGCCTTTAGAGTAGGTTTTTTTTTTTTTGCAGTAAAAATAGCAAACAAACCACTGCATCATATTATGAGCAACACTGGGAAAAAGAGAAATTGCCGTGTGTGGGTCTTTTGAATTATCTGGAAAACACCCACAGTCCACAGTGAAGTCCCTCCTGAGGCAATCAGGGGAAAAGGGGACAGTCGTCAAAGGGGTCCCTTACAATCATGCAGCCTTGTCTCCCTCGGCTCAAAATGTCTTTCCCCAGGAGCTACTCTCTTCCCGTCCCAAGTGCCGCCAGCCTCCACTGGAGCAGAAAACACCATGTGCAGGGCCTCTACCCCTCACTCCTTAATCTATTCTTTTTTTCTATTATTGAAAAAAAAATTATAAATAGCAGTTGCTCTGAGGGTGGGTATGGACAGATTTACTGGGAAGAGGCATGAGGGAACTTTCTAGCATGATAGTAATGTTCTGTATCTTGACAGGGGTTTGAATTGCACAATTGTATGCATTTGTCATAACTCACTGACTGGTACACTTAAGATCTGTGCATTTCATTGTATGCAAATTTTATTTCAAGTGAAAGAAAACTATAAGCAAATACTGAACTTGAATTAGTGAACTTTATTTAATGATATGCATGCTAAAGTATATGTGTACCAACTCTGAAATATATTAAAAAACAGGACTGATTAATGGGCAGATAGACGGACAGAAATATGACACAGCAAGTATAGTAAAATGCTAAATAGAATTTAAGTGCTGCCCACATGCTGTTGGGCAGCAGACAATTTTTTTTTTAAAAAAAAAAGAAAAAGGGCTGGTTTTCATCACTACTTTCCTTTTATAATTTAGCAGCCTGAAAAAGAAAAAAAAATTTAAAGGCCAGTCTTGCAGCAAAGAGCTAGCTAACAGCCAGAGAAAGAAAACAGTTATAACGATCTCACCGATATTCTACATATTCTAAGTAACGAAAAAGTGAAGCATACAAGAAAATTAGAGCCCCCATGTGTAAAAGAGTAATGGCTCCCATGGACCAGAGTTCTCTGAAAAGGTTAACTGAGCCACACATACCCTTTCCCCACCCTGCAACTGAACCCCTGTATCTATAAACTGAAAAGTTCTTAGGGAACTACCGTGCAAAGTAGGATGGAAAGAGCATGAGGTTTGGACTCAAACAGTCCTTAGCTCAAATCCTAATTCCATCCCTTGCTGGTTACGTGGCAGCTCTTTCTAGAACCTGCCCTACCCCACTCCCTACCCACCCAGGAAGCCAGGGCCATCTTCCCCAAATATAAACCTAATCATGTCATTCTCCTGCATTACTCCGCCACCGACTCCAGGATCAAGTCTAAACTCCACAGCAAGGCATACGAGGTCACTTATGACCTGGGCCCCCTACCCCATTACCTCTCCCCAGCCTCATTTCTGCCAGCACTACAGTTACACACACCAGCTTTGAAGCCAGAAAGCTTGGAGTCAAACCATGCTTTTGCCTACTGTTAACTGGGTATCACTGGCAAATCAGCTTATTTCTCCAAGCCTCAGATTCTTCCTCTGAAAAAATGGAATAGTAATCAAACTTACTTCCTAGCATTGGGAGGATTAAGTGAGATAACACGTATCAAACACTGAGCACAATGCCTAGCCGTGTTATTCACATTATTCACAGTTTCAGAACTGACCCAATGCTCTCTTGCTTCAGACCTTTGAAGAGATACACCGACTGACTGAACCACAGCACCCCTGCCCCTCTTCCAGTTGCTGAAGTTCTTGTCTATCTCCCCAACTCCTCTACTTGAAGCCAGGAACTGTCTTACTGGCTCTCAATAAATATTTGCTGAGTCAATGAACAGATGAACTTTGGGTAAATCATTTTCAGCCACTAAGAGCCTTCCTCACCTAAAAATGAGGTCTGTGTAATATCTACCAGGTACAGCTGTAATCACAAACAAACATCTCATACAAAGGAACTTTAGAGAACTGTTAATTCCCGTCCTTTTCCTTCTGCACTCCTTCTTCTCTAGTCCTCCAAGAAATTTCTCATGTTATTTCTTTTTCCTATTTTATTGAAATATAATTGGCATGTAACATTGTATTAGTTTTAGGTGTACAACACTCATGTTGTTTCTTAAAACTGTATGCTTGAAGGAATCCACAGTTCAGCTAAATATTTCCTGGGTCAACAAGACCTCAGAGGGAACTAAGGTATGACAAAACTCTTTTCTTTACGGCTTTTTATGTAGTAAGTCAGACAGATAACAAAATTGTCACACAGAACCTGGTTTTCCCTCACAGTTTAACAACGCCTGCCAGTAAACCGGGCAACAGTACTGTAGTTATTCTTTTTTTTTTTTTAACATGTTTATTGGAGTATAATTGCTTTACAATGGTGTGTTAGTTTCTGCTTTATAACAAAGTGAATCAGTTATACATATACATATGTTCCCATATCTCTTCCCTCTTGCGTCTCCCTCCCTCCCCCCCTCCCTACCCCCCCCCCCCCACCAAGGTGGTCACCAAGCACCGAGCTGATCTCCCTGTGCTAGGCGGCTGCTTCCCACTAGCTATCTACCTTACGTTTGGTAGTGTATATATGTCCATGCCTCTCTCTCACTTTGTCACAGCTTACCCTTCCCCCTCCCCATATCCTCAAATCCATTCTCTAGTAGGTCTGTGTCTTTATTCCCGTCTTACCCCTAGGTTCTTCATGACATTTTTTTTTTCTTAGATTCCGTATATATGTGTTAGCATACGGTATTTGTCTTTCTCTTTCTGACTTTCTTTATCCTAGCATTAGATATGCATAAAATGTGTATCAAGAATTTTAAAGTACATCTAACCAGTTTAAATATGTGTTTTAAAAAATTCTTCATAAAAGTCAATATAATCATCAGAGCAACACATCACAGGCATTTTTAAGCATTCCAGAATTTAAGGCAATCAGCAACAATGAGCCTTTCTTGAAAAAAATTATAATGATGAAATCCAGCCAACTAAAAGATTAATCAAAATTAAGAACTCATGTACAGAGAAAATGTAGAAAAAGACTGGTAATAGCTTCCATTTAAATATAAGACTACATATGTGGAAAATTAGGGTTACAAAACAAAATGTAAATGTTCTAAATCTTGACAACATAAAAATAACAATATGCCTAACAAATAGAAGAGAGAAAGAGGGAGAAAATGTAAAAACACCGTCTTTTAGAGTGACAATCGATACTATTAAAAATTAAGATGTAGTTTAAAAGCAATAACCTCTTAGTTCTTCAGTTTTTTTCTTAACCCAGAAAAACTGTACCATTTGTGGTGAAAAAAAATTAATGTTCTACAATTCCTTCAGATTCACTGTCACATTATTGAATTAAAATTAAACACGAAACAAGTAGATTGTACAGTGATGTCATTTTTATAAAATTACTTCTGTTTATTTATCTAATCTGTCAAATCTATCTTTCCACATACTGGTTACAGCTATACAGAATAATGTTCTGATGTTTATCTAATGTTAATCATTAAGAGATCTAGACTGTAACAGAACTTCAGACCTTCCTTTTTGACTTTGACTGCTGATAGCTTTTAAGCCTCACCCTTCCCCCTTCCCCTTCTGCCTCACATCTGGACAAGATGATAAGAAAGCATAAGCGTTCCATCCTTTGGTGACGCAGGAGTTTCAAACCACACATATCTCTACCTACCCATGGGAACCCTCACCCTAGGCCCACCCTCTAACTGCCCAAAAAGCCCAAGCCAGTCTCCTTTCCCTGCTCTCAAACCAATTTTGGAGCAGCTTGGGAAGCCTATCCTTTCTCCCCTAAAAACTCATTAAGTTTGTAAGACCGTTTTACACCCTTTTGGTGTATCTGTGGTGTCATCACTCTTTACACGCAAACCAAATTTTGGGTGGGGGCCATTCCTGCTGCGGCAGGGTGGTCATGGCACAGAAAACAACTGGCTCCCAATAAAAGAGCTGCAATTTACATGTCAAGCCAAAATATGAAAACATGTTACAAAATGCAACTAACTTCTGGAAATTTAAAATCCACTATTCCAATTCCAAAAAACATATGTAGTACATAGAAAAATAAATATTTTGGATAAAAGGAAGGTAAATTTTCAATACGTTCTTAGAGTAAAAAATTTTCAAAAAATGTTCAATGAATGCCAAAGTAGGGATTCAAAAATTATCTGGAATTAGAAATAGATTATTTTATAAAACCTGAAAAATAAAATAGGAGAACAGTGGACCTCCAAATAAAAAAGTTACTCAAATATCATAGAACAAGCGAAAGACTAAAGAAAATTATCAAATATTTCTTCAGTATCTTTGTTATTAATATAAAAATAATGAAAACAACTAACTACCATTTATGAGCTCTTGGTCATAGCACTGTGCTGTTTTTCACTCATTATCTTATAAAATAACAATCCGGTAAGACAGGTACTAGTACTATCCACATTTTACAGAGGTAAAAACAGGCTCATAAACAGGAAAGGAAAAATGAAACTTTAAAAGATGAAGGAACCTGTCTAAAGGTTGTATAAGTGACAGGGCAGGGCTGGAACTCCTCACTGCACACTCCTAACCAGGACACTACACTGCCTGGTACAAAAATGAATCCCAGTCAAGCCAGCAACAGAAATATAATTGTTTTTTAATAAGAATTACCTTTAATATCTCATCCAAAAGAACAGATTTAATTTCTAAATCCTCAAAATTACAAATATATCCAGAAGTCTGAATGGGTTCCTTTAAAGACAAAAACAAGTGTTATGTTTAACTGTACAAAAGTTTCCTTCTTTACCATATCATGATTTTAACTTTTATTATCAAAATTTTCAAAACAACAAAAAAGGAGAGAGAATGTCATTAACACCCATATACACATCATCTAAATAATTATTCACATTTTAGAAATATGCTTCAGTCAATTTTTTTGGCTAAGGTATTTTAAAGTAAAATAAATTTAGACGTGACATTTCACCCCTAACTATTTCATATCTCTAAAACATAAGGATGTTCTCTTACATGGCCACATTACTATTATCATACCTTAACATAATCAGTATTAATTCCCTAATAGGATCCAGTATCAGTTCATATTTTCTGAATTAATCCAAAAATGGTTTATACAGTTTGATAATTCTTATTCATTCCATGCAACATTAAATTTAATGAAATTGACAAACACTATATTTGTATCTAAGCACATATATCAAAGTCCCATACCATACTGAAAAGTATGTTCTCTATAACATTAGCTGGAGGGCATCCTTGATAGATTCATTTCCTACATAAGAAGATTTAATTTGCCAACATGGAAACACATGAGCCTGCTATATGTCTGTTTCTTGTCCTAGCGTTATACAGGCTTGTAGAAATAAAGTATGGTAAATGCATATTATAATGTAAAGTAGTTGTCCTAAATCCCTACTAAAAGAAATACACTCCCAATATACTTAACACCTCCAAGAACACTGTAAAAAGAATAGGATAATGTTGTCTGATAATGAACATAACTCCAGAATGCAATTTTTTAAAATATGTGTGTGATGTCATAGTGAAATAGAAAGTAACCTAAATCCAAATGAAATAACATATCAAATTTATAGCTCTGAAAGTTAGTGCTTCATATATAATAGAAACTACAAAAATTATTATCATGGTAAGACACTAAAAAGATGAAAATAAGAAGTAAATATTGAATCATATTTAGTTTGCATTTAATATGTCTAAGTTTAATAATGAGGCTCTTGTAGGCACATTATATGTGTTTATTGGGTTTTTAAATGTATATTTTCTTTAAAAGGTAGAAATTGACTAAAATTATATGAGAAATTTTTATAAAATCCCTAAATTTCCTCAAAAAAATTATATTACATATAGGCAAACAGTATGCTTTTATGAACCGAAAATATCAGAATAAAATTTAATTCACAAAAAAGCACATGTAACAAAATATTTCTTATAAATTATAGGGGCCTTTCATATACTTTATTTTGGCACTACATGTAAACTAAGTGTACCCTTATAAAAAGGTTAATCACTAGAAAATTTTTTATTTTTAGCTAGATAATTTAACAAAGCAAGAGGGTCAAAAGATAAAGTCATAAAAGATGATCTGTGGGTAAAAAATAATACCAAAAACAAAGAGAAAAGGAGAAACAGAAGGATAAGGAGAGAGATCGGGCAGCACCAAGATGGCACAGGGAGACCCTGAGCTAAATTCCTCCCACAAACACACCAAAACTACACCTACATATAGAACAGCTCTCTGTGAGGATAACTTGAAGACTAGCAGAATGGCTCTTCTACAACCAAGGCTGCAGAAAGATAAAACACACCGAGTCTGGTAGGAGGGGAGGGGAAGTGATCTAGCCGAGACCCACACCCCTAGCAGGCAACCTAGAGATGGAAGGGCTTATCACAAGCATGGGGATCTTCCCTAAGGAGCAAGGGGTTCACACCCCACACTGAGCACCCCAGCCCTGGGGTCCAGCACTGGGAAGACAAGCTCCCTTGGCTGATTTTTAAAACCAGTGGGGCTTACCAGAGGGCTGTAGGAAACTGAGACTCTGCTCTTAAAGGGTGCAAGCACAGTCTTGCTTGCAGAGGCAGCAGATTGAAAAGTGCCTGGAACCCTGACCTGCCTGCCAAGACTGCACCAGCACAGTCTCCCAGCCTGCACTGGGCTGCAGCTCTAGCACCCCCCACAGAGGTGGCAACCACCACTGCACCACGGGAGAAGACGCAGCATGCACTGGGCCCTGGCTGTAGCCCTTCCGGCTCCAGCCCCACCTTCTGCCAAGGCAGCAGCCCCAGAAAGTCCCGGGAGAAGCCCCCACCTATGCTGGGTTCCAGTTCTAGCCCCCTACTCCCCTCCCCAGCTCCAGCCCATCCCTCCAAGGCAACGGCCCCAGCACACCCTAGAAAAAGTCCCGGCCTACACTCCAGCAGCTCTCCCACCAAAGCCACTGGGCACACACAGACTGCATACAGATGTTCTCACATAAGGACACACCTTAAAGGATGGGATAGGTAATTGTTTCACCTAATTTCATAGAGACAAAAAGAGAAAGTAAAACAAAATGAGAAGATAGAGGAATATGTTCCAAATGAACGAACAACATAAAATCCCAGGGAAGAACCCTCATGAAACAGAAACAAGTAATTTACCTGATAAAAGAGTTCAAAACAATGGTCTTAAGAGAGCTCACCAAACATGGGAAAAGAATAGAGGAAGATAGTGAGAACTTCAACAAAGAATTAGAAAATATGAAAAAGAACCAATCAGAACTGAAGAACGCGATAACTGAAATGAAAACTACAGGAGAAGGAATCAACAACAGATTAGATGATACAGAAGTATGCATGAGCGACCTGGAAGACAGAATAGTGAAAATCACCAAGAACTAAGAAAATAAAGGAAGGGAAAAAAAAACTCACTGGTAAAAGCAAATATATAGTATAGCCAGTGGATCAATCACTTTAAAAAGCTAGTATGAAGGTTAAAAAACAAAACATTGTAAAGTCAACTATAACTACAATAAACAGTTAAGGGATATACATAAATATGTAAAATATCCAAAACATAAAACGTGGGGGGAGGGGGTGTGAAAAAATGTAGACCTTTCAAAGTGCAATTGAACTTAAATGACTATCAGTTTAAAACAAATAGATATATGGACATATAAATATAGATATAGATATAGAAATGTCATATATATGAACTTCACGGCAGCCACAAACCAAAAACCTACAATAGATACACAAAAACAAAGAGACAGGAGCCCAAATATAACACTAAAGAAGATCATCAGACCAAAAGGAAAGGGACTAAAAGAAGAAGTAAAGAACAGAGAAGAACTACAAAAACAACCAGAAAACAAGTAACAAAATGGCAATAAGTACTGTACATATCTATCAATAAGCACTTTAACTGTAAATGGACTAAATGCTCTAATCGAAAGACACAGTGTGGCTGAATGGATAAAAAAACCAAGACCCATCTATATGCTGCCTACAAGAGACTCACTTCAGAGCTAAAGACACACACAGACTGAAAGTGAAGGGATGGAAAAAGATATTACATGCATAAAAATTAAAAGAAAGCTGGGGTAGCAATACTCATATCAGAAAAAATAGACTTTAAAACAAAGTCTATAACAAAAGACAAGGAAGGGCATTATATAATGATAAAAGGGTCAATCCAAGAAGAGGATATAACATTCATAAACATATATGCACCTAACATAGGATCACCTAAATATATAAAGCAAGTATTAACAGACATAAAGGGAGAAATTGACAGTAATACAATAATATTAGGGAACTTTATTCCCTACTTAGATCAATGGAAAGATCATCCAGACAGAAAATCAATTAGAAAACAGTGGCCTTAAATGACATATTAGACCAAATGGACTTAAAAGCTATCTACAGGACACAAACACAGCAGAATATACATTCTTTTCAAGTGCTCATGGAACATTCTCCAGGATAGATCACATGCCAGGCCATAAAACAAATCTCAATAAATGTTAAAAGACTGAAAAGATATCAAGCATCTTTTCTGACCACAACAGTATAAAACTAGAGATCAATTATAGTAAGAAAACTGGAAATAAAACAAACACATGGAAACTAAACAACATCTAAACTAAACTAAAAAAATCAATGGGTCAACAAAGAAATCGAAGAATCAGTGCCTTCAGAGGGTCACTGGAGATGAAAATGATCAAGCAGGGAATATCAACATTAAATACTCACTTCCTAATTCTCAAGGAAAATACGCTTTATCAATGAATTAGAATTTTAAACACAAATGGCACCCTTTTCTCACACATAATCTGAAGAAAGGTCTACAATTTAAGGAAAGGTATGAAACTAGAATTCATAATAACACTCAAACATATAAAAATGTATTCGGTATTAACCATCAAACAACAGTTTATCTCCCTAATAATAACACAGAATACTATGTCCTAAAGGAGTTCTAGTAAGTTCAGTTTTGAGGAGTATGACCTCACATGCTAGAGGAGTGACTAGCAGAGTAACTAACCAAACAGGGACCACAGGCAGGGTCCTCACGAATGAAAAGAACAGCACACCATGGTTTATAAAGAAATCCAGCCAATGGTAATGTTATATGAAATTCACCTACCTGTAAATCTAATAGAAATTGAAGTACTTGCCAAGCCAGACAACAAACTCCAAAAATAAATAAATAAAAGGTTGTTCTTTTAAAACTACTTAAGAAACACTTTCCACCAGGCAAAGATTTCCCTTGGTGCTAGACTGACCATGTGTGACCATTATGCCAGGCATAATCCTCTCACTTCTCCAGGCGTATGATTTTGGAATTAATACAAGTAGGGCCAAGGATGGAAAAAGGACCCTAACACTCAAAACGTATTTTACTTCCATCCTCAAGTTTATCCCATGGTTACCTGTCAAATTTCCACACTTGTTTTGTACCAAGGGTCAAATTTTCTTTGAACCCTTGAAAGAAGTCCATGCTTATATAGGTCAAATGTCAAATGCAGCAGCCCTGAATGCCCTTCCTTTGAGCCATTACTCAGGGCCTGAAAACTACAAAGATCCTTAAGACTCCTAAAAGCTTTAACAAAGTCTTTGAGAACAATTTACATCAGGTCATTGACCAACCCAAAGATCCTGAGTAGGGCTCAAACGGGGAAATGTAAAAATAATTTAGGGTATTAAAGATGTTTAGTTTACCACTAAATAATTACAGAAGATCTTCAGTAGCTCAGGGGACCCAGCATGTAATTTCTTCCCAAGAAGGAAACTACAGGTCCAAACAAACATCAATTAATGACATAAAGCACTTATCAAGTCATCTCTTATTATTTCCACTAGTGGAGTATAACAGGAGTATTGAAAATTCCAAATTGAAAATCCACTGATAATTCGAAAATTGTTTAAAAGATTTATCTTCTTAATGATGTTTTGATTAGGCTACCACTCAAATTATTTTGAATTCCCGAACACAACAGCTAACAGTTGATACACAGCAGACTGACAGGAAAATTCTGAGCCTAAAAATTAGCTGATGTGAGCCACAAGTAGAAAATAAAAATATAACTTTAAAATCAGTGAGAAAGCAGTTTTCTGACACCCCAGAGAGAGCAGATTATTAATCACAGTCCACATTTGCCTGTTCGTAAGATTATCAGGATGATAAAGAACATGGATTACTAGGTGACAAAGTTCATGTAAATATACATAAGACAAAGGTAAGCACAGAATAAGCACAGAACAGGCAAAAGAGAATGAAAGGGCGAGGCAATTCCAAAACCACATTTTTTTGGCTGGTGGTTTTAAGCAATTTTGGTAATAAGACTACTTTATTTGTTTTAAACTTTGACAAGGAAAGAAATAAAGACTATATAGTTAGTGAGCATGGTTCCATCTTTTAAAAAGAATAGATAAATGCTTAGAAAGTGCCTTTCAGTGAAAGTGGAGAATATTTAAAGGATAAATATTAATCCCACTTAAGACCAAATATTTTTAAATTCCACAGAAATGTTTCTATTTATTTTCAGAATTCATGCAGCCAACAACAACAAACTTCTTGAAGAAACAAAGGGGAAATGTCCAGGTTTTGGTATTTGGCTCATTATTTATGTACTGTTAATGCTTATTTCTTGTTTTTACCTCCGGATCCAAGTTTCTGAAAACATACATTCTTGTCTTCTCCATCATTGCAAACAAATCAGGATTATCTTTGGCCCACTTCATATCCCAGACATCTTTTCGCTCCAATTTTAACAACTCGCCAATAACTTGCTGTCCTGTGCTGTCTGTTACCCGAGCATCCAAGTCAAAGAAGGTCAGAACTCCTGAGATGTCTATGATAGCAAGACGACTACAAATAATGAAATTGGAGAAGGGGAAAAAAAACTGTAAAAGTACTATCTGCGTTCATGAATATAATTACTTATCACCATTCTTCAAAATAAGTTCATCAGAACCCGGGAATGAGGTAGAAATGGCTTTAAATAAATAACTGGCTTTAAACTAACATTTATACATTTGATAGAAGACATGGGCTGCTTTCCATTTTGCTTCCTTGTGAAAAAAGTATCCAAAGGCTTAAAGCAACTGGTATGCAAATAATTTTTTTTTAATTACACTAGAGTTTCTATATTTTGCCCAATGAGAGAAAACATCTAGACACAGTATAGTAAATATAATATTTAAATACAAATATACTATAGTAAAACCACACTGAACTGTAAAGACAAGTTTAAAACAAACACAAGTCTTTGCATTTATTACATAAATACAACAATCCTAATGGATGACTTCTAAGTCTAACATGTATGTGAGGAAAGTTTTCAGACTTACCTGGAGTTGCAATTCAAGGATAACTGGTAGGCTCGACAATTAAGGGAGTATTTTTGAATCAAACCAACATTAGGAAGACTGTATCTCTGAATGGTGCCAGATTCACGACTCTACAGAAAGTATTTTTGATTACTAAAGCATATTTACCATAATAATATTAAATCACAACTACAGGTCTCTCTATATGTTCATACATTTGTTTCAAAACCAAAGTGATGGTGTCATAGTGAATTCTCAGTTCTGATCCTGATCGTGTTCTGAGTACAAATTTACCTCATAATTTAATTAAAACCTTTTTAAAGTGGCTGAAGGTGATCTAATTTTTTTTCATGTAATATTCAAGAAAGAAGTCAGAAACCTAGCTCTTTAATAATACATAAAGTCTTACATCACAAGGAAGGTGTATCTAGGGTTATTTACAGTTGTCTACGTTAACATTCAGGGTACATTAAAGGCTAAAATATAAAGCACTTTTTGAACTAAATTTCATATACGTGAAAAATCAATATAAGATCACCATAGGAAACAGCTGTTACTGAAAGTCTATGTTTTTATCCTATAGCCATCTATGTGATACCAGTTTGTGGCAAAGGGAGATGATCAGAAAGCAGTGATACAATGAGTATTAGTTTAAATGTGCTTAAAAATAAAACAGAATATAAGTTTCTATGCAACTCTGTGCAAGCCTTAAGGCTGACAGATCAACAGTTAGAGCAACAGACAGGAGAGAGCTGTGATTTTCAAACCCTGCTGTGCCTCCGGCCATAGCCACGGGGAAAAAAGCAGAAGGCTGCACTCAGCCCATCATTCCCTATCCCCTTTCTAATGGGAGCAGCTCTGCCCTCCCAGCATGCTTCTCCACAGAGGCCTATCAGAAAGGCTGGGGAGGGCAAGAGAGTGGTGAGGAGGGCAGATATTTTTTAATGTACAAAAAGGAGGTATAGGCTTTAAAAGATTATACTGAAGTACGCAATAAGATTTTGTTTTTGAAAGAGTGGGTCCTGTGGCTTTAAAAGCTTGAAAAAGGCAAGGTTCTAAAAGCTGTTTATATTTCAACAGTGGAAAGTTTTAAACGCAGAAGATACCTTTTCCATTAAAATTTTTGGCTGATATTAAAACTATTTGAGTGTTTCTTATAGGTAGACTCTCATTTAGGAATTAAGTCAATTTTTGTGACTGATCTGACTTGCATGTTTTTTTTATTTTTCCTGCAAATGTCAGAAACACAACTAACACAACCAAAAACCTGCTGTATAGCAAAGAATCTAAAAAGAAAACCTGACCTGACTGTAAGACAAACTGCCTTAAAACATATACCAAATTTATTTGGTGAGGAAAAATGAATACTATGTTCTTAAGATTTTTTCGCCCATAAACTTAGCTAATGTCTAAAGAATGTAACTAGAACTGGAAATATACACACGCAAGGATCTATTTACATAATTCGAATTTAATGACTCTACCAGCATTACTATATTAAACATTTATTTCTAAAATTAATATTTTCAAATGTCAGAGCTCAAGAAAAGGCACAACCACATTGATACATTGATTTTATTTGAAAAATTCAGCAAAAATTTGCCACAGCATTCTTTATTTTACTGGCTACCAAGCACACTACCTCTTCATTCTAATTCTTATGGAAGCAGCTGAGCCGAAGCACTTTCTCCAATATGAAAAAGCAGGCCACACAGAGGAGGAAACTTTCCAAGACCTACTACCACCATCCATCTGCTCCACATCTGCCAACCTTTATAGGGCTCATTCAACCCAGCCTCAAACTCTCCCCAGCTGGCCATGATTCTACCGCTTTCACAAAGTTATTTTTGGCAAATGATTAACAATTTGTGAGGCAATCTTTAAAACTTTCTTATTTCTTTTGTTGGACCTAGTAAAACTTGAGGTGCCCGCAAGATGATATTCAAATCCAAAACATGTTGCTTTATTCTATTTTTAACAAGTTAAGCGATTATTATTCATAGAATAAGTTTTTCTTTTAACAACTTACCACAATCAATGTCTTATCAGATGCAGTTATGGCACAAATTGGATCCCTTGTGCCCTAAAATAAATCAGCATTACTCTTTAACAAATATTCATTGACTGGCTAATCTGGTACAAGGTAGTATACAATTCACTAAGAAGAATACCGTAACTATATATTTATTAACTTAACCAACATTTACTTACTGAGCACCTACTATATGCCAGACATTGAACTAAGCACTGGAGATACTCGGATAAAATCTTTGCCCTCGGGGATTACTCAGAAGTCTACTGGGAAAGACAGTGGAACCAACACCTAATGACAGTACGGTATGATCACAGTAGAGGTAAACCACAGGAGTTATAAGTGCACAGAGGGAAGAGCATAAACTTATACCAAAATGGGAAGAGAGACAAAAACTTGAGCTTAGCTGTAGAAGATGAACATTCAGCAGAAGGACCAGCGCGTGCCAAAAGAAAGACGGGGGCAAATGGCATGGCACTGCTACAACCTGGACGCATTATTTTTTTAAGCCAGTCTCAAAAGATGACACGCTATTACATGCTGTATGACTCCATTCGTAAAACATTCTCAGAGTGACAAAACTATAGAGATGGAAACAGATGAGTGATTGCCAGAGGACAAGGATGGGGGTGGAGAGTGGGTGTGAAAATGAAGAAGTAGCATGAGGCAATTCCTTTATGGTGATGAAGTTACATAAAACTACATGTAAAAACTAGTGAAAACTGAATAGGAATTGGGTCGTAGTCTAGTTCACAGCATCATGTCAATTCCCTGATTCTGATATTACACTATAGTTATGTAAGATGTCACCATTGAGGGAAGCTGGGTAAAGAGGCTCTATGTGCTATTTCTGCAACTTCCTGTGGGCCTATGATCATGTCAAAATAAACTTTTTTTCAAAATCAAAAGAAGAAAAACCAGATCTAGAAAAATTTGAATTAGAATAGAAATTTTTCAAAGAATTACTAGAGTAAAATGCTATTCGTTGGAAACAAATTATTTTCAGGTCTCAAAATAAAATTACAGTATTTTCAAATCTATGGATATTAACATTTGCTGGCAATAATAAAATCACTTACTTGAATGGCTTTACTATAATCAAGCACACCATCCACTGATCCAGAAGGAGTATCATCAACATGATAAATTCTGAAAAAAAAAAATTTTAATTTCAATGATAGTATAAGTAAGGTTTATACTATTTCATGATCTCTAGAACAATTAAAGGATTGGATGACACCGAAGAATACTGTTATTTAATATTACTGTCCTGATTATTTTAAAGAGTTCTTGACACAGCTCAATTTTACAAAGGCAGAAACTACCTACCATGTGTTTACTAGTTATGCAAGTGCCGTGCTCCTGAGAGCTATGCCAAAAATATATTTGGACACTGAATCATATATTTCCAGTGAATTTCGGTAGAAGCCCCGAGAGATATCTTCCCTTACTCCCCCAATGAACATCGGTCAGGAACAACTTCTAAAGCATCAAGTTTCTCTGTTGTTTCTCCATAATTTCCCTTCTAACGATATGCTTAATAAAGGTAAAACGTAAGTGCATTTGGGAAGCTCTAATTAATGGAATTCTTGTTCTGAAGTAAAGAACCCTCCCTATGCCTACTGTGTTATGAAGATGCACCACTTCTGGTGTACCATCTCTCGGATACCTTTACTGTAACACTTATTCACACCACAGTATTGCTGCTAGTTTCCTTCTCTCTCCCACTAGACGGTGATTTTCCTAGAGGCAAAGACTACATCTCCAGTGCCTGCCACACACACATTGTCAGGCGCTCTATAATGTCTGCTGAAGAAAACATTAAAATGAATAGAGGTGAACAGAGAAGACACATCATTGAGTAGCTATGAGGCCCTGGGCAAGTTATTTAACTTCTCTGAGCCTCAATTTCTTCATCTGTAAAAGAAGGCTAACAATTCCCCCTTTGCAGGATTTTTGAGAGGCATAAATAAAACGATGCTTGTAAAGCCCACATGCACAGAGCCTGACACATAAAAGGAGTTCAAGACATTGCAGCTGTAATATAATCACAGGAAAATTAAGCCATTTTCCATCTTTAAAATATCATGAAATTTTATCATTGTTAAATTGAAGTCATATTTGTGCTTTCACCAATATAATAAGGGATCAAATGTTAAATAAATTTAAAGAAATGTATTAAAAACAGAAAGGTATACTAATTCAGAGGTACCATGTTTCTGCTTTCTAATACATTTTTATTAAGTACATACAGTCAATATTTCTACTTAGTTATCACAAAATATAAGTCAAAGGTTAGAATAGGAGGTCTCTCAAGAGATCATTTGACCCAAATCCCTTTCTTAAAACAAGTAGGGTACTACAAGAAAGGCCAATCTGAGGAAAGTGGCTCAGAGCCAGATAAACCTGGCATTGTGTCCCATCTCCTTTTATCAGCTGGGAACCTCTGACAAATAATTTACGCTGTGTGTCTCAGTTTCCTCTCTGTGAAACAGGAATAATACGAGTACTGACTAGACTTCCCAGTGTCTGGCACACAAGAAGTAGTACTCCATCGATGCTGGTTCCTATCAGCATCACCAACGGTATTTTACAGATGACGAGACTGAAGTTCAGAGAGAACTGGCCCAAAGTCATTAAAACTAGGAAGTATACAGAAATATAAGGAAATGATGCCTTCTTTATTTAAACAGAAGCCAGCATGTCTTTAGCTGGTTCACAGAGCACAGTCACTCCATGGAGAGGCTAGACTATTCTGCCCCAGCCTTGTCCTAAGATCCACCTTCTCCCCACAGACTGCAGGTCTCTTGTTACTAGCACTAGTAACAAAGAGGCCAAAGGTTCTTCCCACTGGGTCTTTCAGAACTACAGAGAATACAAGATATAGTATTTTTCCACTTCTTTTTTTTCCTGCTTCCACATGAATTCAGGTATCCAAAATACTTTTACTGGGGTTATATCACCTACCTTAGTACATGAGTGAGTCTTAAAGGGAAGGGAAGATTGCATTAAGATCTCAAGTATGTGTGAAGGAAAATGATTTGAAAAAAGCAACCTGAGATTTCTGACATGACTTCCCGCTGCCCACCACCACCAACACAGGCCTGTGCCCTCATTAACAATCATTAGGTTAAAATTACTCAACCAAATGCTTTGCTTAAAGCCTTAGGATAACAACAAAAGGGCAGCAAACATGGAATATCACTAACAGAGACAATATAACTTACAAAACACAGTAAATGCACTGCTATACTTATTAGAAAGAATCCCTCCATCCTGGCTCCTAATTTCTCCACGTGGTAGAGTCATCTTTACCCCCAGTTATCAGAAATAGTTCCAACCCCAAAACCCCTGGAATCTAGGGCAAGAGAAAGAAGGCAAGTGACCAATTCTCCCCACCTAGAGACCTCCTCCATATCTGTGTCTAAGGACCTGCCTCTCCTGTGATGATTATGATACTAGAATCACCCCACCGTCCTGGAAAGACCTCTACCTCTAACCCATAGGAATTAAGTATTGGGTAGACAATCATATGTCAGTGTAGCATTATAACTCTAATACGGCAAGAGTAGATAAGTGAGAATAGCCATCCCTTATAAAGACATAGGTTTCCAGTCTTTAACTCTAAAGGCTTTTCTTTTGTTACACCATGCTACCTCTCTTTTATTTTGATAAATTTAAACACATAAATCTGAAAGATATTCAAATTAATGGAAAATTATTTCTAGTAATCAAAACAATTTACAGTCCTCAAGCATGACAATTTGTAAATAGCTACGTCCGGTTTAAATGTGATATGGCTGAGCTACTAAAAAATGTTCATCAAAAGATATACCTTTCTCTCCCTTCTTTTCGAGACCGGGTGATCTGATTAATTTCCAGTGCTGTGAGCTTCTTTGCCACACGATACTGCCAGGTATAAAATGCTTCTTTTGAAGCTGCTATCACATGGGTTTTGGTCATTGTAACAAACAATGGTACTATTAAAAAGAACATTAAGGCAATTAGGTTACAATTAGACAGAACCACAAAATGTGCTGCAAAAGACTTCAGTGATCACTGAGTCCAGCCTCGCATCTTATAGACAATATACCCTAAAAACAGTCTGAGAACTCAGAAGAGTCAAAAGTTTGTAGGACCATACAGAAATATCAACTCAAAATGAATCAGACATAAGTATAGAACTCTCAGAAGAAAACTTATGTGTAAATCTATGGGACATTGGGTTAGGCAATGATTTCTTAAATATGACACCAAAACCACAAGCAAGAAAAGAAAAAGTAGATAAACTGGACTTCATCAAAATTAAAAACGTTTGTGCTTCAAATGACACCAGCAAAAAAGTGAAAAAACAATCCACAGATGGAAGAAAATATTTGAAAATCATATACATGATAGGGAATTACATCTAGAATGTATAAAGAACTCTTGTAACTCAATAATAAAGAGACAAATAGCACAATTTAAAATTGGGCAAAGCATCTGAGCAGACATTTTTCCAATGAAGATATACAAATGGCTACTAAGCAAATGAAAAGATGCTCAACATTATTAGCCACCAGGCAAATCAACAGCACAATGAGATAACATTTCACACCTACTAGCATGGCTAGAATCAAGAAGTCAGACAATAATGAGTATTTGCAAAAAAAAATGTGGAGAAATGGTAGGAATGTAAAGTGGTGCATCCACTTTGAAAAACAGCTCGGTAGTTCTTCAAAATGTTAAATATATCAATAGAATTACCACATGCCCTAGCAATTCCACTCCTAGGTATATACCCAAGAGAAATGAAAACATATGTCTACACAAAAACTCATACACAGGGGTCTCCCTGGTGGCGTAGTGGTTGGGAGTCCGCCTGCCGATTCAGGGGACACGGGTTCGTGCCCCGGACAGGGAGGATCCCACCTGCCGCGGAGCGGCTGGGCCCGTGAGCCATGGCCGCTGAGCCTGCGCGTCCGGAGCCTGTGCTCCGCAACCGGAGAGGCAGCGGCAGTGAGAGGCCCGCGTACAGCAAAAACAAACAAACAAACAAACAAAAAAAACAAAAAAAACTCATACACAAATATTAATAACAGCATTCATAAGAGTCAAAAAAATAGAAACAGCCCAAATGGATAAATAAAATCCCACTCCTTCCTCCCATCCCCACTACCATTACTGCTTGGTTCAGGCCTTTATCCTTCCCTCTGATCTCATATGTGTTATATTTCCTCATTAATTTAGAAAATTAAATTCTCCAAATTTAGGAATATAGTCTCTTAAACATTTTTTTCATCTGTTCCATTTCTTAGAGAATATTTAATTAAATTCCTACTGTGTACCCTTTGATGAAGTAGTCTCATCAAATCCATCTTACAGATACAGAGGATTAAAGATGTAAAATAACTTGCCCAAGGTCACAAACAAAATAAACAATATAAAATTAAACACACACATTCACAAAAATATAGAAAAACAAAAAACTCTTTCATAAAAGATCATTTTAGTAGCTAATTTCTAAATTCACAATTAAAATGGTACAAAACATATTGCTCTATTCAAAACTACTGTACAAAGTAATCATTAATACAGTCAGAATAAAGGAACAGTGTTAATAACAGCTACCATTTATGGAGTTCTTGCCACAGTCCAAATAAAGGACATTTAGGGCAGTTAAGAGACTTAGGAACTAAACAAAGAATTAGAAACTAGATTGATGGTATAGTGTTAACTGAACAGATTAACAAGTCGAGATTCAAACGCAAGAATTTTTATATGCTAAATAAATAACTAGTATAGTTGAATCATATTAAAAAGTTTTTTTTTAATTAGAGTTGTCAAGATTTCTCTATTCAAAATGTGTACCACTACCAAACTCTAGAGGGAGTGAGAAGCCTTCCTGTAGGGAACAGCTGGCTGGAAGGCAGTCCTGAGAATGGTGGCAGAGCCCGATTCAGGGGCAGCCCTGAGTGGGACAAATGAGCAGGCTAGGCCTAGGCTTTGCTGAGCTTTTGCTGAGCCCATCTGCACTAAATCATAAGACATTTGCTAAATATTCAGTAAATTCTACCACAGGTACTTTGATGCCGGTAACTATTATGCCTTTAGTGTGATGTGAAGTAAGTTCACAAACCTTAACTGCTTTCTAATAAAATAGTTTTTCCTAAGCATATAAAAGCATTTTTCTAACCAATGTTTAGCTACAATTATAAATTATACTCATGTTTCCTTTTTTTTGATACATCCTAAATAATCACAAGTTTATTATCAGCCTAATTAATTCAAAATTAAAAAGTGGTTCATAGCAAGTCAGACTTCTTGGATTTATATCACAGGCACTTGCTAACTCCGTGGCCTTAGATAAATTACTTATTCTCTCTGAACCTCTGTTTGCTTACTGTAAATTGAAGATAATAATAATATTACAAACCTTATAGAGCTACTTTAAGGATTAAGAGAGATAACAAATATAAACCATAGTACAGTGCCTGGCATAGAATAAATGCTTAATAATAATAATTTTAAATGCCAATATTTATTGAATTTTTAAAATTATATGTCAGGCATTTTTATATAATTATATAGTTATGATATATAATTATATTAATATATAATTAATGTATTACATACATAACTCACACCTGCCCTATAAGGCAGGCACTATTATTACCCCCATTTAGCAGATGAAGAAACTGAAGGACGGAATGGTTAAATAACTCACTGAAGTTGCACAGCTAGAAAGCGGTAGAAGCTGGGACACAAACACAGTCAATCTGGTTCCAGAATCTGTGCTCTTAACCACTATGGCAGACTGCTTCTCATTAAGGGTTAATAACTGTTAGGTGAGGTTGCTATTATTTTTTGCTTTTTATAATAAAATGATATATAAATTCACTAGTCAATACAAAAAACAAATACAATATATATGAAACATGTTCTTTTGAATCAGCATGGCAGTAATTTTGGCAAATTCATATGGGCAGATAATCCTATCTACAGAAATTATGCTAGATCATTATTTATCATCTATCCCATCCAGGTGGTTTAGTTCTTAGTTTGCTAGAGCTAAGCCTCTAGGAAAAAGTTAGAAGACCAAATTTTAACAGACTGAATATTTTAGGAAAAAAATATAACCAGGAAAAAAGCAGTCCATGTCCTTCTCAACTATTCAGTATCCAGAAAGAAAAAATTTGAAATATCTAGAAAGATCATTGGGAAAAAATTGTAAAGAAAGTAATTATGCTTCCATTAATTGAAATTTGTAACACTAATAGGTAATAGTTACTAGCTAAGCAAGGATGTAAAATAATTTAGGACAATCTAGGAATTCACATGTAAGTAAAACCTGCTTGTAATATTTTAATGCTGAGGCCTGAAATAAATGTCTACATCTGTAATGTTCCCCCACTTTTCTACCTATTTCTCAGCCCTTTAAAGAGCTGCTAAACTGAAATTGCACTGAACTGTTTTCATCACATCACCTCTCTCTGGCCTATATAGAAGACTTAGTGCAAATGCTACCGGCCACCATTAGAAAGCTCCTACGTGCTCCCCACAAAATGGCTGCAGCACAGGCACCTGGTACTTTTCAGGCACTTTTCATGCCTTCATTCCTCTGCAAATGCTGTTTCCTCTCCTTAAAGTGTTACCTGAAGAAATACTTATCCTTCAGAACTCAGCTCAAATGAAACCTTCTCTAAGTAGAAAAAATGTCCCTGACATCCTTATGCACCGGTATCTACTTATCTAGCACCTAGCACCAAAACCTAGCACACGGCAGGGGAGCAAATGTCATTGTTCAATAGACTAACTATATTTTAATTATCTGTTTAGACATTCTACAGGAAATGTCAGAGTTAATTTCTTATCACTCCCAGTACCCAGTACAGTACCTGAAACAGTATATACTCATTGATGGTTTGCTAAATAAATAGATTTTATTTTAAATATTTTCATACATTCAATAAACATTTGTTATGGGGCAAGCACAGCATTAGGCAGTGGGGATACAGAAATGAATAAACATGGTTAGATCTTTAAGAAGCTCAAAATCTTGGAGGGAAGGTAGATAAAAAAAATCAATAATCACAGTGCAGAGTAAGTACTTTGGATAGAAGCACACCAAAGGTATACTGAGGGCTCGAAGGAAGAGGCCCCAAAAATGGTACCTAATGCTTACATGTACAGTACAACAGAGCCTCACAAACTAAACTTCTGTAATAATACATAATGTTCTTTTTAAAAGTTTCTCTAGAGATTTTCAGGAAGAGCAGATGACAAATCACATTTCCTAGAACAATATCAGTTATATACTTTTTTTGCTTTAGCCTCTAGTCCTCATGAAAATTTGGCATAGAAACTTAAAAAAGGAATTTCACAGGATATGTGTGAAGCAAAAATGTTGAATTTTTGGCTGAGTTTACTGCAGACCAGTGAAAGAACTGTTTGTTAAAATTTCAGCCAGTGAGACCGCAAAAAAGTTTCAAGACTCAAAAATACAAATAATCATGCCCTCAAGCATTTGCCATTTTATGAAGGGAAAGGATTCACATCTGGCTTTATTAAAACATAGACTGCACGTGATTAAAATACTTTGAGGCTAACCCTATCATCATTATGATATTATGTTAAAACTTTTGATACTAAAAGAAAAAGCATATAATCTGAAGACTGACAGAATTCATCCCTTAGATTTAAGACTATTATATTTCTAATAAATAGAAGATATTCATGTGATAAGTATAATAATTTTAAGCTAAGGAATATTAACATTAACAAAGAACACTAACATTTATGTACATATATAAATATAGAGAGAGAAACATATAAGCATACCTAACACTGAACATAAGACAAGAAGTTGAAAAGTTTCAATGTTTAAAAGTGAGTTACCAAGACCCTAAACACAGAGTTTAAAATCTTTGAGGCCAGTAAGCATTCTTCACATTTGCTTGTATCACCCAAATACCTTAGCAAAAAACTTAGAAGGCACACTTTAACATTTAATTGTTAAGGCTGAATGTGAAATCTAAAAACAAAAAAGACTAGTCCTCAGATTCAGAAGATAATTCAATGGGTTTTCAATTTTTGAAACCTACTATTTTTTCTAACACCATATCCAATAAACTAATATACACGTTAAAAGAAAATCATTATTTTGGAAGTTATAGTGAAATTGGCAACAAAATATTTGGTAACAATTTTTGACAAAATACTAAGAATAAGATTTGGAATTTTTTATGGTTACTTTCATAGCCATTGGATAGAGGGAAGGGTAAATCTAAAGAAACAAATGTCTTCTGAAAACAAAAAAGTCAGGAATTTTTTTAAGTTGTCCCTATTAATAAACTAATTTCATCAGAAAAATCTGGACAGGGCAAACTCACTTTAACAAGCAGCTAAAGTGTTTTTTATGGAAGAGAGGTACTTGGCAGTTTATTAATAATAAAAGTGGTTTCATGGCAGAATTCTTTCTATAATCCTCAGTGTATTACATACTAATCATTACACTGGATACCAATTCTCATACAATTATATTTCCCATTTAAAGCAAATGATGGCAGTATAGCAGTCGTGAGATTCTTGTGAATTTTAGACAGAGTGAACTTAAAAGTTATTGTATTAAGCAGGATCCTTCTGAGAGTGAAATGGGGCATTACTAATAATTTTACCATGACAACAGGCATAGACTGGTACTGAACCTGAACCTGGCAAACCAGGAAGTATGTTCATCCTTGTTTTAGAGAATACCGTTCTAATTAATAATAATACCATTGTTATATTTTAAAATTAGTTTACAAATAAGACTTGATTAAAGAGGGAGTAAATATTAACATTTCCTTACCAAGATCAATGTATTTGGGATCCAGAGGTGTGCCAATAGAATTACAAAGAACTAGCACAAACTGTGAACAAATAAAACAGAAAGTATCAAAACTCCTGCTTATGTATTGTAAAAGAAATAATGCTTAACATACCATGCTTATCTCTTTTTCAAGTATCATTAACATGGAAAAAATTGATAAAATTAAATACAAAGAACAGCAAAGATAATCTACAGGACAAAAGTAAAGAAATATGCACTAAAATTAAACTAAGGCTGATTTCTCAATATAGTGGAACACTGGTTTTTAAGAGACCATTTAAGAAACACAAGTACACTGGCTACTTTTCATTTTTATACTTCTAAAATTCCTGGTCAGCTATAACCTCAAAACTCATTTTTATCCTATAACCAGCTATGTAAGAGCTAACAATTTGTTACCGTTGCACCAAATGTTTCCATCTCGTTCTCCTCCTTTGAAGCAATATATAAATGACATGAGAAATTCAGAAAAATTCAGTTAATTCAGAAAAAAACATAACCCAACCCAATGAAAATAACTTAAAATGCCCAGTGGTTAACACACACAATTATCAATGATTAATATTAGGAAAAATAATCGAACATAATGCACACTTTACATCAGATTATTCTAATGGTAATTTCAATTTTTTTGCTGTTAGTCACCTTCTCTATATCTAGTACTAAGAATAATATTTTACATAGATGTTTTCTTGATTAGAATAATAATTTCAAATAAACCAATTCTCAACGTACTATTTACACAGACTTCTTTTCTCAGTATCTCAAGTAAAACTTGTTTAATTTCATAAACGTAAACTAAATGATAAAAAAAATACAGTAAAATATCATAATTTACTCTTCCACTACTTAAAACAAGCTTATTTACTGCCACAAAATATAAATGTTTTACATACTTATTATTCACATGCTCATAGCTTAAAGAATCAAATGAGACATCTTACTAAAAACAGAAGTCCCCCAACTTCCCATTTCTTGCTCCCTAGAGTAATTACTTTCAGCTCCTGTAATTCATTCTTTTGCTATTCACCTCCACAGATGTAAGTAACATGTTTACAATGCTACTTCTTGTTCTGTTTTGTTTCAATTCAGGACATCATGTAACCATTACTTTCACCCCTCCTTCCCAGCCTCCCACTACACAGGAGCACACTCCCATCACTCCATCTTTCCACTACAGTCTTGTTAAATCGGAATTTAAGTTTTAAAATGTTATTATAGTTCAATTTTTAAACAATTTTATTTTTTTAAAAAATCTAGTGAATACATCATTTTGACTCTAAATGCTATTCAGTGAAGCTGAGGCAAGTATAACATGATTTGTTTTCCTTTCAAGCATGTTTTAAAGCTTTCCCTGGTGTGGATAATTGCCTTTATTTTTTTCTCTTTGCTTAGTTTTCTCTGTGTTTATTACTAACTCAAGTCCCCAGTTGTCTCCGGGTTATCTATGTGTCCCCTCAGGTGGTCAACCACATTAACTATTCTACTAATTTCATCTTGAATTTCTTTTGGAGCCACCTGGGCTGCTCTCATTTGATGACTCACTCCCTAGGCGTGTGCACAACTGCCAGCTGGTACCAGTCCACGCCACTGTTGTCAGGTTACCTGGTTCCTTCCTCTTTCTTAGTTTATTCTTCGTTTTGGTAAACCATATCCCAAAGTAACCTCCTAAGTTAAGAAAGCTCGGAAGGTAAATTTTTGGTGATCTCGTACATCTAAAAATGTCTTTATTCTACCCTCATATTTAATGAGCAGTTTGCTTAAGGTATGGAATTCAAGGTGGGAAATCATTTTCCCTCAGAATTTTGAAAGCAATTCTCCAAAGTATTGAGGTTGACAAGTCAAATGCCATTATGATACCTGATCCCATGAAATCTGTTCTGGAACCAAGTGGGAAATGAAGACTGCGGTAACATTAATCTAACTGCCCTGTTTTCAGCAAGAGTTCCACCACCCTTCCCTGTGCTTGGTGCCCTTCAGTGCAGGGACTCCGTATCCTCTCTGGAGGGTAAACCAGTCTCCCTCGTGGTTAGAAGGGCAGCTGCCCACAGGCTCAGTAGTGGGAGGGGATCTAGAAATCTGCTCCTTTATATGACCCTTTTTCTTTTTCCCAAAGTATTCTCCTGCCTGCATAATCTCTGGTACTTCCAAATCGCTTTTCTGTTCAATTCTTTCTCCTACCAGGTACCACCACCAAGTCCTGTGTTTCTGGGATTCTGTGATGTAAACTCGTTGCTTCTTTCCTTTCTCCACTGATGGCTGAGGGTTCCATTTTCTTGGGTCTGCTAAGGTAATTACCACTAATCTCCCTACTCTCTAAACTCCAAAATTATGTTGCTTTTTCCTCTCCCTTTCTGATCCCTATGGGCTTATAGCTTTTTAAAAAATACCTTTCCTGTTGTTTCAGTCAGTTTCAGGAGAGAACAGAGCCAAATGTGGCTGTTCAATGGCCACCTTAAACTAAAAATTCTATACTTTTTAACGGGATGAAATAATTTATAACACAGCCAAAGACATTGAAAAATTTGCATACTTCCGCAAATATTTAAATTGTTAGCAGACTTTTTTAAAGGGCATTATTTATTGTATGTTATGAGACACTGTCTTTTAAAGCAATATAAGTCCACATAAAAGTACATTTCTGAATGTCAAAACTACCCAAATTGTTATAAATGGCCATTGTTACATAATTTCTTGAGCATTTGTACTAGACATCTGGTTATTCATTTCTACTTATGGAATTTTAAATTGGAAAAGAATTGTGGTGTTTTAAATATATTTCAGAGACAAAAAGCTTCAGTACAGGTCAATATAAACTGCCAATGGATTAACTAATTGGAGAAAAAAATCAGGGGACACAGAACCAATGGAGTCATATAACTTTCCAAACAGAGGTCTAGACAGACATGGCCAATAGACCCAATACTTTGCTGTACCTGTCAGTACAGAGGCCATGCTTGAGAAGACAGAGAACTATAGCCCAACTCCGCCAAGTAGTTAACCCATCTAAGTTTTAAGATATCAAGGAACACCTACCTGAGGATGATTTTCATCAGCTTTTGTAGCCAAAATGCAGAAATCTCCACAAGTAGTAATAGAAATGAGACTCTTCACATACTTAACATATTTCTCGTTGTTTTTTGTATCCCAAAATATAACACAGTACTCTGGACGATCAGGTCTGGTATAAGCATAAACTACAGTGTTTGAGCAATAACCCCACTAGGAAGAAAGGAGGAAGGAAAGGGAGGGAACAGAAGGAGGGAGGGAAGAGAGAGAGAGGAAGGAAGGAAGCAAGGAAGGAAGGAAGGGAGGGAGGGAGGAAGTAAGTTAGGAAGGAAGGAAGGAAGGAAGGAAGGAAGGAAGGAAGGAAGAGAGAGAAAGAAAGAAAGAGAAAGAAAAAGCAAGCAATTAACATTGGGAAAGTCATATTATTATATTTTTATATTTTTCCTCTAGAAATACTGCAGATACGTGGTTCATCGGTGCTGACAAAACAAATTCTTTAGAAATGGAAGAGAGAAGGACTGAATATTCAGCTTAATCTCTTTTCTCACTAAAATAACAAATCTAAAAGTAATAAAGACAGTTAAAAAAATGTACCACAAAAATAAATTTGGTTTAACTTTCCTTATTTTAGTTTGTAAGATTTAAGCTTCAGTGGTGAAAATTTCAGATTTTTCAATAGTCAATAACAGTTGCTTAGGGGACAACAGCAAGAGAGATCCCTGCCAAAGTTCAATTCTGAGTCCTGAAACCAAAATTCAGAAATAGCGGCTTTGCCTTTTTTCTCCCATCCACATTTTTTTATATTTGTTTTTGTCAGAGTAACATATGCACATAGTTTATAGTCAAATAATTCTACATGGCTTACCACACAAAAACAAAATGCAGGAGCCCCCTGCCTGATTTCCTCCTTGGGGTAGCCATTTACAACTATTTTAGCTGTAACTGTTTTGGTATTGATTTCCATATCACATGTGGATTGATTACAGAACTTAGAGCTTTCCCTCTCCCAACAAATTTATACGTAATTTTGAATAAATCAATATTCAGTGTCTACATTATTAACACTGTGTTTACTCTTCTTTTTTGCGGGGGGGAGGGGCCGTGCTGTGGGGCATGTGAGATCCCAGTTCCCCAACCAGGGATTGAACCCACGCCCTGCCACAGTGGAAGCAGAGTCCCAACCACTGGACCACCAGAGAAGTCTCCAGTGTTTACTATTCAAAGTAATATGGTGATTACTTTCTAAAATAAACTTTTTAACTCTAAAATAATTTTAGATTTATACAAAAGTTGCAAAACTAATACAGTGTACCCTAACCTTTTACTCATTCTCCCCTGTTGTTAACATCTTACATTACCACAGTACATTTGTCACAACTAAGAAACCAACACTGATACATTACTATTAACAGAACTCCAAACTCAGTTTGGACTTCATTCGCTTTTCCCTAATGTCCTTTTTCTAATCCAGAATCCCCTTTGGAACACATTATTATATTTAGTCGTCATGTCTCCTTAGGCTCCTCTGGGCTATGATGGTTTCTCAGTCTCTCCAGGTTTTTGATGATATTGACAGTGTTGAGGAGTCCTGGTCAGGTAGTATGTAGAATGTGCCTCCATTCATGTTAGTCTGATGTTTTTCTCAGGCTTAGACTGGGGTTACCAGTTTTTAGGAAGATCACCCCACAGGTGAAGACCTCTTCTCATCACATCACATCAGGGGGTAGTGATAGCCATGTGACGTCACTGATGATGCTAACCCCGATCGCCTGGACAAGGTGGTGTTCTCCAGGTTTCTCCACTGTAAAGTCACTTTATTTTTTCCCCCTTTTTTTCCATACTCCACTCTTTGGAAGTAAGTCACTAAATGCAGCCCACACTCAAGTTGGGGGAACGAGGTAGGGGACTTTGCTCCACCTGCTGGCAGGGTGGTGTCTAGTAAATTAGAATACTTCTGTAAGGAAGATTTGTTTCTTCTCCCCCATTTGTTTATTTAAATAATTTATTGATATCAGGTTGTACTCATGGACATTTGTTGTATAATTTGGGTTACAATCCAATGTTACATCATTTATTTTGTTGCTCCAATTGTTCCAGCCTTGGCCACCGTGAGCTCTTTCAGGCTGGCTCCCTTGTCCCTTTGGCGTACCCCATCCTTTTGTTTTTTGAGCACTTCCTTACTTTCTGGCACTATAAGATGCTCCAGGCTTATCTTGCGTTTTCCCTGCCCTAGTCCTAGAATCAGTCATTTCTCCAAGGTGCTTGACCTTTAAAAATTAGATATATAAGTCTTCTCACAACAAGTATCCTTAGTAGTTTACCAGCTCAGTCTCATACTTCACAGCTTGTTATGGGTCAAGTGTTAAATTTAAGGTAAAATATTGATTAGTCATTATGCTGCTTAGCCTCATTTTCCCCTTCTGATCCATTCTCCGCCATTCTCTGCCCTGCTCCGTGCCCTGGAGGCTGACTTCTATGAAATCCATTACCAGGACTACCTTGCCTTCTGCTTTCCAGTTGGGCTTGGCCAACAGAAGGCACCAGCAGGTGGTGAGATGGGCTGAATTATTTACTCCCCAAGGCTGTCTCTGCCCGGCCAGCTAGCAGTGGCTGTGCCCCTATGGAGTAGATCCTCTTGCGTAGCCACAGAGCTGGTGGGTTCCAGGAACAATACTTCCTTCTCTTGCCCACTGTTGCTAGTCTCTGGGTGCTTGCTTTGTCATCCCGTTCTGGTCCCCTTAACTCTGCTCATCCCTCTGTAATAAACCCTTCATCAATCTCTCTTCAATTACTCCTTTGTGCCATCTGTTTCCTGCTGAGACCCTGATACTGTTGGAGTAATTTTACTAATTAAATATAGTATTCCAGGAACATTTACCAGTTCTAAGGCCTTCACACTGAAAAAAGCCTCCTTTCAACTGGTTTATAAAACAATGTGGCTATGAATATATGCAAGAAACACACATTATACTTTCAGCTATAACAAAATTATATCATAAAAAACATTTTTTTTTTTACATTTGCTCTTAATACTCACCTTATAATCGGGTCGAATATTTGCAAAATATATAAAAGAATCAACAGCTAGTGCAACTTTCAGTCCACCTCCTTCCCAAGATAGTGCAGCCATCTGCTTTCCAGGAACCTTCAAAGTACCCAGATGCTGAAAAAAGTAATTATATTTAACCTAAAGTATCACAATTAAATAAAATACCACCAATCACTTCACAGAGATCAAAAGTGGTACAAAAATTATTTTATGAAAGGTTGCTACAAACTTCAAATCATTTCCCTTCAATTTTTATAATGTAAAGCAAACATATGAGAGGAGAAATTCACAAACTATAGCCAAAGAATTCAGTATCAAATTTCATCAAATCTAAGATGCCAGAGATTTAAATACGCATCTTTATTTTTATGAACAACTTAGCAAAGAAAAACACACTGCTAGCTAAAAATAGGACAACTTTGATTTTAAGGTGCATCCCAATTTAGAGTTGTAAAGAATTGTGCTTCTTAGAATCAATGAAATATTGGAGTAATAAACTCAATCCTTGAAGTCTTTCCTCTCGTTCATGCCCCATCCCACCCCCAACAGCCAACCAGATGCCAAGCGTTTTGCTTTCACTCCTTTCTATCCTCCACTACAACTGCCTTCTTTCTTGACTGAACCATGGTGACAGCCTCCTAACTGCAATTTTTACCTTTTGTCTCTTTTCTCATTCCTGCCCTTCCAATTCAATCTCCACTCTACTGCCATGATTATCATTCTAGAAGACATATCTAATCATGTCCTACTCTGCTTTTAAAAAATGTTTAATAATTTTTAAAAATCAATAGCTCCCCACCAGTACATTCTCTAGAATAGTATACAGTGACTTTCCCCACTTGCCCAAAACTCTGTGGCTCAACACCTTACGAGTTAGCTGTAATTACTGTGTTCTCCTCATGAGGGAATTACTGTGCCTCCATTCCTTTGGCCCATATAATATCTCTTCTGCCTGAAATCCTTCTTTCCTTTTCCCCAAGACTCCCTCATCCTACTACTCCTTGTCCTGCAGGAGTACTCCTATTCATCTGTCAAGAAGCAACTTAAATATTACTTCCTGCCTTCTTCCCTTCCTCTACGGTCCCAGAGAATTTAGACAATGAGCTACTTGAGAGCACTAACTTTATCATATTCACATTTATTACCCTATCCCTTAATAGATTCCTTGGTAAACAAGTACTCAAAAGAATATCAAGTAAATAAATGTATCATGCCTTCAAGTGAATTTCTTCATATACTAACAGAATATTTAATGGCTAAATTAGCAAATGAATAAATGAATACAAAGACTTTTTTAATGTGGACAAAGAAAGAAAACATTTTTAATCTATGTTTATTTGACAAAACAGTATAATCCCAAGAATTTTAATAAATTATACTGGTATCCCTCGTTCTTAAGCAGATATGCTCTAAAATCAAATTTAATATATTAAACTCCACTTTGCCAGGGAAACCAATGGGGAAAAAAAAAGTTGTAACCTAGGAGGGTCCACTCTATCTGTCCTGCTGCCTGTACGAAACCAGAAGGAAAAAGCAGGGTCTCACAACATCACTCTTGGTACTGACAATCCATACTAGGAGGAGAATAAGGCCATCTTCTAACTCTGAGAAACATGCCAGGCGGTGGCAGCAGCGGGGAAAGAACACTGTAGACATGTCCCCAGAGTTACCTCCTTTGATTTTTACAACAGTGCCATGAGATGTTACCTTTATTTCAGGAAATACGTTAACCGAGTCTCAGAGGTTAAATAACTTCTCTAAGTGAAACCACACTGTAGAAACGGAATTCAAAGCCAAAGCCAGGTCAACCAGACTACAAACCCCATGCTCTGTCATCCCCTCCCATGGCTAAGACCACACTGATAAAACTAGAAGACCCCAGCCCTCAGAACCAAAAGTAAATTCTTCCCTGAGGTTTTCCTTAAGTTTCAATCTTTAGTTAATTTCTTCCCAAGTTCTTTCTAATAACATAGATCCAAAAATAAATACCCCATATATTCACTCATTCAAAAAATACTATGACTAAATACCCCGAGGACCTATGCTAGATACCTTTAATTACAACTATACCAAAACCACTTACAGTTTTCAATTTAACACATAACAGTTGATTTGCAAGATAAAGCAAACAGGCCTTTGAATGCATGTTTTTATACTTGGAGAAGACTGAACTAACAAAAATAAGCTGATAAGATAATATAATGATAAATAAGCCAATGGCAACAAACAAAAATAACGAATAAAGAACATGAATTTAAAAGAAAGCTATAAACATTGAGATAACTAGAATTCAGATTTTTAATTATTTAGGAATCTTGAGAACTATACTTCTGTTTTTCCTTAGCTTTTACATCTACCAGAAATATTATTAGTTGACAAAGTACAGAGACTACATACTCTCCAGAGCACGTTCTGCTGGGTAACTTTCAGCATCAGCTGACACCATTACTCACTAACAGAATTTCTTAAAATACATTAAAAAGTATTAACATAGTGAAACTGGTATAGGTTTTTGTGTAGCCAAAAATAAATATTATTGAAGTCTAAGGTGAATTTATAAAAACCAACAGGATATTCAAAAGAGACTGAATATAGTCTAAAGTAAGAAAATAAAATAGGTGAAAATTATTAAGCTTAGTCACTAATAAGTTCTCATTTTCTAAATTTTTAAAATGCACAACATGTTAATTCTCCTATTTTATATTTTCCACTGCTGCTTCAAGAAAAGTCTCTTCAAAAATTAAATTTATTAATAATACTATTGAGAAGGATACCATGTTATTTATGAAAAAATGTTTATATTTTAATGTAGCATCACCTAAGATTAATTATAAAGAGATTTTCTTAAAATAATCTATTATTCCACAACAAATTGAAACAATTAGAAGTTTGGGAAAAGGATAGACAGCACATTTAATTTATCATATTAACCCCCCCCCCAGATTAATCTGAAACAGCTAAATTACACTAAAAACAACTCAAAAAACAGCTGTAAAGAGATGCATATTCAGATCACAGAGAAAATACTCTCAGTAACTACTCCCTAATGATTTCTTATATGAAACATCTGGTTTTCTAAATGTAAAGATTATAAAATAAATTCCACGATAAAATGGAGGCTTATAATATAAGGATATTATTCAAAGACATACACCTGATAGTTCATCATTTTCACTTAAAATGTCCATTTTAAAAAATGTGACAAGTTTATACCCCCTTCCTCCATCCTTCTTTCCCCTACCTTACTCACTGCATATTTAAATGGAAAGAAAGAAAGACAAAACCTTTAATACATTTACCTCACCAAATGGAGTGTAAAATTGCACAGTGTTTACATCTTTGTCCTGGGTGATGGCCTTCTGGGAGCCTGCCACAGCTAACACGCTGCCAGTGTGGTTCCACTGGATACCTACTACATACATGCCACTATCAATTAAAACAGGATCTAGTCAACAAAAAAAAAGTAACTGTGGTAAAATATTTAGTCTAGAGAACTTTATAATCTTAAGAATAATTTTAAAATATTTTTTTAATTCTCCACATTAAAAAAAGAAAAGTTACATACTTTGGTCATTCTCATGTCTCATTATTTGGCATCTGCCATTGTCAAAACAAATCGCAAGGCAGGGGCAGTGTGGCTCCACATAGCCTTCTGTGCCATGGTACCAGTGAATTCCAGCGATACTGACTGCTCCAGTGACATTCACCAAACAATTCAGTTTCATTTTCATCTAAATAAAATCAGTTAGTTAGTATTGTATATTTTAAAACAGGGATTAGTATGTATAGAGTATTATGGAAAGACACTGAAAATAGGATTTAAAAATCTGGTTTTGAATACAAGCTCCATCACTTACTGCTTTACCCAACCATGGACAAATCACTTCACCTGAGTTTCAGTTTTCCCCATTTGTAAAATGAGGATTTCAAAAAAGCTCATAGAGTTTTTATGAGACTCAAATGATCAAAGGTATACAAAATTACTCTGAAAATAGCAAAGTGTCATGTAAAAGTTGGTTACTATCACTTCCACCAACGAGTGGGTTCATGTGACGTCTTAACCCTCACTAAAAATAAAACTGGCCCATAAGTAAGATCAGAGATCTATCATAGCTAGATCTCACAAAGCTAGAGTTTTTCTGGAGATTCTGCTACCTAAGCCTATTCTATTTTGCCTTCTTTCCAGGACCTGATTTTTGTCCCTTACTGTTTAAATCTTCCATCCTTTTTATAATCTAGTACCTTGCTACAAAAATATCTTTGGTATCTCATGTCACCTTTGGCTTCAGGTATTTGAAGACACAAAGATCAAACTGCACATCATCCTACCCATCATCCCTCAGCTTCAATACACTGAAGCCTTGTATTGAAAAGCCTTGTCCTTCCCAGCTACCAGGAAATCAGAACTAAGAGCATTAATTTACCTTGAAGCAACCCAGAAGGTTTTTTTAATAAAATGAATTTTTAGACAACTGGAAAAAAAACCCTGAATTGAGGACTTTCTTGATTACGCAAACTATCATAATAAATGAATGTGTATACATATATGAATGATATATAAAATAATCATACAAAGTTGTGTAAATAAAAGTAAGGAATATATGTACTTACTATAAAATTCCCTTGATTATCATAAATGTGTATTTCTCCATTTGCCATTCCAAAAAGTAAGATTTTACTATCTGCGGACCATGCTACATGACATAACTGTATACCCTTCAGGTCTTTTCCCCAAATGCGATTCCCTAAAACAAACATAAAACATAATTATTTCCTTAAAAGTTCAAGGTCATGATTCTCTAACAACTGTTCTAGAAATCTCTGTTTCCCTAAAGAGCTCTCACATTCTTCACAGTATTCATGCGTTTGTTCAATTTATTCAGTTGTTAAACATTTACTGAGCACCTACTATGTGCCAAACACACACTAAGCATTTGAAATAGCAGCTGTTTCCAACTTTCTCCCTTCTCTTCTAAATTCTCACTCAGGACCTCACTCCCAAATAGCAGATGAATTCATCTTTTACTTTGGAAAGAAAATAAAAGCTTTCAGAAAAGAAATCCCCCATTCCCACTTTCAAACATTCAGAACATAACTGAACCCACACTTATCCTTTCTGCTTTGCCCCCTAATACAAAGGAAGAGGTATGTCCCCAACCAGACACCAATCTAAAGCTAATCCCTCTACCTATTCTCTGATCTAATCCCTTCTGAGCTTTGCAAAGATCTCCCTCTACTGATTATTCACATTTTCTCTCTCTCTCTGTATTTTTTTGGTTTTGGTTTTGGTTTTTTTTGGCCCCTCAGTGCGGCTTGTGGGATTTTAGTTCCCCGACCAGGGATCGAATCCAGGCCTGGCAGTGAAAGCACCCGGTCCTAACCACTGGACCGCCAGGGAATTCCCCTTCTCTTTCTCTTTAAACTCCTCTCCAGGCCCTTTCTTATAAGCATTTAAACATACTCAGATCTATTCCTCTTCAAAACTACCACCTCAGATAAAAACAAACAAACAAAAACCTCTTCCTTCAACCTTAAGTTCCCTCCTAACTACCGCCCTATTTCTACCATTCCTTTCCCAGCCAAACTTCTTGAAAGAGTTATCCACACTGTAATCTTTGCTCCCTCACCTCGCGCTCAACCCTCAACCCAACGCAGTCTGGCTTCTGCCCCATAACTCCACTGTGGGGAAGGTGAAACTGCCCTCGTGGAGATCACTGATGGCCTCTTGATAAATCCAACGGATGCTTTTTTCTTTCCTTTTTTTTTAAGTACTTAAATTATTTTATTTCATGTTTTTACTTTTTTTATTGGACTCTAATTGCTTTACAATGTTGTGTTAGTTTCTGCTGTAGAACAAAGTAAATCAGCTATATGTGTACATATATCCCCTCTCTCTTGAGCCTCCCTCCCACCCTCCTCCCTGTCTTTTTGTTTTGACCACCTCTTCCTTCCTTCTTGGTTTCTATGACATCTCCAAGACTTCTACTTTTCAGTATCCTTTATGGAATTCTCTTCTCCTATCCATCCATTAAATGTGCTGGTTCTCACTCTACAGATGGCCCCTGGGTTTTTCATCTATTCCAATGGTTTAAATTACCATCCCTATGCTGGTGATTCCCAAAATTATGCCTTCAATCCAGATATTTCTAAGCTGCAGGCGTATAAATCTAACTGTGGTCTAGACATATGTACTTGGATGTCCTATGGGATGAAAAACTCAACATGTTGAAAACTGAAATCTCCCCTCAAAACCAGTCTTTTCCCACATCCCTTATTTCAATGAAAGGTACCACCATCCATCCAGCGGCAAAGCTAAGAACCTGGATACCACTCTAGACACTTCCATCCTCTCATCCCCAACCCAATCAATAACAAGGTCCTATCTGTTCTACTATCTAAGTATCGCTAGAATATGTCTACTTACTTCCATCTTCTTTGTCATCACCCTGGTTCAGGCTACCATCCACTACGATCTATCACCTGAATTACCATAGTAATTTCCTAACTGGTACACCTGCCCCCATCTTTCTTCCCTTTCTCCTTTTTTCATATTGCAAACATAGAGATGTTCCTAAAGAACAAATCTGACCACATTGCTCCCATTCTTAAAACCTTTCATTGGACAAAAAACAAAACAAAACAAAAACAAAACCTTTCATTGGCTTCCCAATGCTCTTAGAGTTAAGTCCAAACTCCTTGTATAACTTATAATCTGCATGATCTGCCTTCTGCTAATCTTTCTAATTTCATCACATACAGCTCTTCTTCCTTTAGCATTATACTGTACTGATTCTCAAAATTGTTTCAATATCCCAAAACATGGCTAAGTTCAACTCCTCTGGACCTCCTCAAATGCTATCTCTTAGGCCTAGGACATTCTACACACCAAACTTCTTTGTGGCTAATGCCTCAGTACAGATATCATTTCCCTTAGGATGCCTTCCCTGGTCCCTCTAAGTCTAGGTTACATAATTCTTCTACATGTTGCTGTCTTTTCCCTGTCTTAGTACCTATCACAACACATTGTAATTGCTTGGTTACTTATCCATCTCTCCTGATCTAGATCTGGAATATTTTTTTTGTTGTATCTAGTGCCTAAAACTACAGCTGTCACTTTGCAGACTCTCAGAAACAGAATTTTATCATACCCAAAAAATTTTTTTAATAAATTATTTCTTTAATAGAGAGAACTTCACACTAAAACAAAGGTACAGACTCTCAGAAGGCCCAGTGTTATCTACGAACTAGAATTTTAAAGACATAGGTTTGAAGGCTACAAAACACAACAAACAATGACATGCTCAGTTCTATTAAAAAAAGACTAGATCATTTCACAATATGAAATGAAATAATATTTCATTTCACAATAAAAATACTGAATCATTATGTTGTACACCTGAAACTAATGTTATATGTCGATTTTATCTCAATTTTTAAAAAGTGATAGATCTCTATATACTTTTTTTTTTTTTTTTTTGCTGTACACGGGCCTCTCACTGTTGTGGCCTCTCCCATTGTGGAGCACAGGCTCCGGACATGCAGGCTCAGTGGCCATGGCTCACGGGTCCAGCCGGTCCGCGGCATGTGGGATCTTCCCGGACCGGGACACGAACCCGTGTCCCGAACCCGTGTCCCCTGCATCAGCAGGCGGACTCTTAACCACTGCGCCACAAGGGAAGCCCTCTATACACTTTTTGAAACTAAAATCTACATATTTACAATATAGTCTAACAAGTATAAAGATAAATCATATAATTAGGTAGACATATTTAAAATAACTCTGAGAAATTAATTCATTTTTTTCCAGTCCTACTGTAGAAAAAAAAATTTTAACAGATTTTTTACTTGAATATACTTAAAAATAAGTAATTCTTAAATGTCATCAAATTGTACAGTAACTATTTTCTCTTTTGATGTTTATTTTTCTGTCAGAATGCTAACATATGATAATTAATTTAAACCTCTAAAGATTAAAAATGTCAGCTAAATCTTGATCTTAGCTCTGGGTGCAAAAATGCATTACCATCCACTGAACCAACTATCACAGCCCCATCCTCGTATACAATGCAGATCTTCTGTCCATCAGCATTCCAGCTCATGCTTCGAACCACTGATTTATTTCTATTGTTGATCATCTCCTCATACCAAGAGCCTGTTTTCACAAAGAAAAACAAATGACAAGTCAAAACTTTCACATCTAATAAATGGTACTTCAGAGTTGAAACATTCCGTAAAATACACTGTGGGATAAATAACTGCAAAGCTTTCTACAACCTGAGACATTAAACTATGAAATCTTCAAATCCAACAGAACAAGATGAAAAAATAACTTAGGCCTTGACTAATAATTGCTTCAAAGATTATCACAGAAAACACAATAAATGCCCATCTTTTTTTCCCTCTCTCTCTTTCTTGCTTTCTTTCTTTCTTCCATTTTTTCTGTCAATTAAAAAACAAAACTTCATTTGCTTCTGAAGGCCGAAACAATTGATTTTTCTCAAAGTCTGACTTTTCCCACTTGAGTACACCTCAGATAATAACCAAGGAAAGAACAAAATAACCACAATTACTTCATAAGTATGCACAAACTCTCCAATGATTAATTATAGGCATATTAAATATAAGCATATTATGTAAAAGCTCTAAGACTGCTTGAAAAAATTTTTCAACAGTTCATATCACATTAGTGATATCACATCACTAATGCTGAGTGACAAAAACGTTCTTGTACATGGGGTTGGAGTGAAATGTGACTTGTCTCAAGGTGTAACCAAATGTGAGGCAAATCACAGGGCTATTCTGTTTTCTTTTTGTTTTTTAAAAGGCTTTACTACATTCTGGTACAGGGAATTCTGGCCTGAAGCCAAGCAAGTAATCATGTAACATGGAAAAACTAGTCAGAGCAGGGTATTATCCATCAAGACTGAGGCTCAGAGAAGACCTACTCTGGCAAAAGACAAAGTTTAATCTCCTATATTTTCACATTCTACTCACTACACACATATACACAGACATAAACTTTAAAAATAAATAAATGAGTTTGTGTACTACAGCATGTTTTAATTAAGAATTTTTAAAAGGTATATACCGTAAATGTTTTTAAAACAAAACACATAAACTAAGGTACACTGTTCTTTTAAAGATGATGGCTACAGGCCCCAAGAGAACATGTTTTATGAGTTATTTTTCTGGTAATAGTGATGCACCTAAATTAATCCCTCTCTTGTTCTCTCTTGTGGGCAAAAGACACAAATTGTGAGCCAGTAGTCAGAGCTGAGATAAAATCTATATCCAAGAAGGAAAAGGAAGTTAACTGACTCATTAAAGGAAATTAATTATTGCCTCTGACATCTTCATAAATGTGTTTTTATCTGCTGAACTAACTCCAGCCACTGACCACAGAGAAACTAATCTTACTGGAAACCTGAAAGAAAGAGCTATCTCAAGCAGAAACGATTCTGCCAGGAGCCTAAGTTCAGTTTGAAGATAACCAACAGTCACATAATTCACTTTCTTAACGCAAGGTCACAGTTCAAAAGAAGTAAGGTTAAAGGGAGAAGTAGGAAGCCATAGACCCAGAAATATCACCCCTGTGAACTCCTACTGCCAGTTAAAAAGGGTCTATTTCAAAGATGTTATTTCCCCATTCAAATACTGTAATCCAGGCTCCAATTTGGGAAAGATTAAATCAGCTCTCCTAAGATACCTTTATATAACATCCAAACAATGATAAGACCATTTTGATCACTGGTAGTCAACTTCTGATATTGTTCATTCCATGTCACAACTTGAACAGAACCTAAAAAATTATAAGACAGTTTAGAAACTAAAAAAGAGCTACAATTAATTTCAAATTTATATTTTTATAATAAACACCAAGAGCATGTTAAAATCAGTACTGCTCCTGGGCAACAAACAGCAATTAAGAGTCTTTAATATTACTCAGAAATGTTCATAGGATGCAGTTACTATTATCACTCATTTCTACAATAGTGCATAATACTAATTTTCATGTTTATTCCTATTTCGTGCTAGCTACGGTACCAATTACGATCAGCTGCAAGAGCTGATGACCGAAACAAACGTAAGTAAGATTTACCCAATTTGCCTGACTCCCCAAGATTATTATGCCCAAAGGACATCATACTAAGTACTTGTTTTTTGGGGGAGGTGGTATTTGTTTGTCATTAATATGTCCCCTAATCTCTCCCCCTGCACCACACCTTGTTTTCCATTCTAGTAGTAACACACACTTGAGCAGCTCTTAAACCTCTGGGTTATAGGAACAAATGGTTTTATTTTAGTTTTTTTAATCCTTAAATACTTTATTGTATATTTCCTAAGAACAAGGACATTCTCTTTCAAAACTATTTTACAAATTAGAAATTTTAACACTGATACAATATTATCTCCAACCCACAGTCCACATTTAAGTTTTATCAATTGTCCAAATAATGTCCTTTATAGATACTTGTTTTTCTCATTTCAAGATCCAGTCTAGGATCATCTAGTACATTCAGTTGTCAGGTCTCTTTAGTCTACTTTTATCTGGGACTATAAAACAGACTCTAAAAAAGGATTATATCCTATCCATAGACAGATAACAGTATTTTTAATATTTAAAATTACAGCTACTTTTTTTCATAACTATTGAAGATGTTACTTAATCATGTGAAAGTTGTTGAATGATTCTAGGCTGTGTTAATTATGGCTAAATAAAAATGATTACTTTAAATATTACCATCATTTAAAATGATGACATTTTTGCATTAAGTAGATGGCTTCTAAATACCTAAAGATAATACTATTCAAATATGATTTAAAAATTTACATGACTCACCACTATGACCTTCAAGAGTCTGATTCATAGAAAGGTTACTAGGGGCTGCAAGACCCCTCAATTTTGCATCATCTAGAACAAAAACAAAAACAAAAAATACTATGGAAAATATATAAAAGTGACAGATTATAAGATTTTGATATTTCTTGCTTTTTTTGAAAGGAGTTCCTACTCCTGGACAATATTAGAAAGTTTCTTTTTTTTTTTTTCCGGTACGCGGGCCTCTCACTGCTGTGGCCTCTCCCGTTGCGGAGCACAGGCTCCGGACGCGCAGGCTCCGGACGCGCAGGCTCAGCCAGGGCTCACGGGCCCAACCGCTCCGCGGCATGTGGGATCTTCCCGGACTGGGGCACGAACCCGTGTCCCCTGCATAGGCAGGCGGACTCTCAACCACTGCGCCACCAGAGAAGCCCCTAGAAAGATTTTTTTAAAGCATGCTTTATCCTGATCTGTTTTTCTCAACATGGACAATAACACCTACCCCCTTGCAAAGATGTTATTCTGGCAAAATAAAGCAAAATGTATAAAAGAACACTGTTTATTCAGTATACTGAATATATTAGTAAATATTATTGCTACTTATTCCTTGCCAAAAGATAACAAATAGAAGTATTTATGACATATAGATTGAGAATTCTAAAGCATAAGAGGGATCAAAAAGCAAAGACTTTGGGGCTTCCCTGGTGGCGCAGTGGTTGAGAGTCCACCTGCCGATGCAGGGGATACGGGTTCGTGCACCGGTCCGGGAAGATCCCTCGTGCCGCGGAGCGGCTGGGCCCGTGAGCCATGCCCGCTGGGCCTGTGCGTCCGGAGCCTGGAAACTAGTTTTTACTAGATTTTGCAGAATCTTATATTCATTCATTCATTCAACAAATATTTATTGAATGTCTACACTCTTCTATGCACTGTGGAAGACTCTGAAAATAAATGATGAACAAAAGCTCTCTGCCCTCAGAGAGCTTTTAGTCTACTAAGGGGACAGATATTAAATACACACACACCCACAAAAATATATATGCATATATATAAAATTATAAACTGGGGAAGTAAAGGCATAATAGGAGACAGTAACAGAAGGGGATTAATTTAGACTGAAGGGAGAACCAGGGAAGGATTTCTGAAGAAACGATATCTAAACTGAGACTGAAGGAGAAACTGGGAAAAGCCAAGCCAGGTAGGGGGGAAAGTATTCCAGGCTAGGAAACAGCAAGTGCAAAGGCCCCTGGGTAGAAGTATAGGGCCTTTGGCAAACTGAAAGAAGGCCTATGTGGTTGAATTAGTGGAGAATGGCATAAGATAAGGCAGAAGTGATAGGCACAGAAAAAATTATAAAGTCTTTGCAGGAAGTGATAAAAATTTTAGATTTTATCCAAAGTGCAATGTAAGCCTTTAAAGACTGTTTTTTATTTGAAGTGACTTATTCTCCTTGATTACTAATCATACTATAGAGAAGAATACAATAATATAAAATGTCATCTCAGTAAATGAATCTTCACTTAGAAAATCTGATTGTTACATGTAAAATATAACATTTAAAACATTCATTTAAAAATACAAATTTATGAAAATCTTAAGAATTTGTTGAGAGTGGGAATTATAAAAGTTGATGCTGAAGAAAATTCTCCTTTCAGATAACATGTATCTTAAAAAATTATGAAAAATATTCTTTATTCTGAAAACAATCTCAGGGAAAAAAAAATACCTGAGTTCCTCTAAAACCATTAGTTCTAATTATCCAGTTACTGTCTTGGTAACATTAACAATAATACACATATATAACGTCACAATCATCTGTCAAACAATTAGGACAGAATAAATGTTGTTGACATACATGTTAGGTTGAACATTATTTTTTTAACAGAGGGTTCTTTCACTCATTGACTCTTTTAAAGATTGTACTACACACTTAAGCCTTATTCTACTCTTCTAAAAAAAATTTGATACAAACATTCTTCTTAACTTATAGCACTGAAAATCCATTCTAATGCCTATAGTCATAGTCACTGTAACCAAGTAAAATTAGTGATATATGATTCCAAGGGTTTGCAGGACCTAACATATTTGAAAGTGTGAGGAAGTAGTTCCATCTTTCCATTTGTTTATACGGTCTGAATTCACAATTCTGCATAGCGGGTATGTCTTCTCTTTGTTAAACCACAAAGTACAGGACTCTTGACAAAATATATTCTGACAGATGACAATAAGTTTTTGAAATTCTACTTGACATGGTGAACAAACAGCATCCACATCTGAACACTGTCTTTTGCTGGCAGCAACTCCAGAACTTGATCGTGCAGAAAATGTCTGCAAAACCTACCTGAAAATTCTGATGTCCAAAAAAAAAAAGTCAAAAGTTTTCAATGAGGTGGAGTAAAGCCACCAAGATCCCAAGACTCCACTGAGTTACATTAAACTCCCCATGGCCAATAAACAAACCAAACTGGCATGGTATGTGCTTCTAAAAGCACATACCAATAACCCTTGGAATTAAAAGGCATGATGAAAGGAGGCACCAAAAAAAGAAGGCATTTGAAACCCATGAAGAGGGATTTCGGAATGAAATCAGTAATTCCAACCATCCAAAGTATCCCCCAGAAGCTCAAAAAGTCCAAAGGATTTAAAAAGATTAAACTGGGGGCTTCCCTGGTGGCGCAGTGGTTGAGAGTCCGCCTGCCGATGCAGGGGACACGGGTTCGTGCCCCGGTCCGGGAAGATCCCACGTGCCGCGAAGCGGCTGGGTCCGTGAGCCATGGCCGCTGGGCCTGCGCGTCCAGAGCCTGTGCTCCGCAACGGGAGAGGCCACAGCAGTGAGAGGCCCGCGTACCGCAAAAAAAAAAAAAGAAGATTAAACTGTCATAAAGTGACTGAGAATGAGAGATACAACAAAGGAGAACAGAAGACCCTGCTCAGAACACAAGTAACCAAGCACACTAAATCTCTGAGCACCTTTATCTTAGGAAAACCCGGCTGACGTTCATAAATATCTGTTTTTACATTTTGCATTCGTAAAACTTGTTAGCTTTTATTTGCATCCATAAAAGTTGTTAGCAGCCCAATTCCAAAAGAAATTCCTGTTATGTGCTGCATAGTAAGTTTGACAAGCAGGATCAAAATATATGGAAGACATTTTGGTAACACTTGAAGAGAGGGTGGGGTTCTGAGAAGGAGCTGCTATGGGTTCTCCAGACTCCCTGGCAGGATCACCTGACTGCCTTGCTTCTCTGCGTGATGGGCTACAAGTGACTACGTGCACATCCATGGGTACAGCTATGGACACCTGACCTGGTATTTCTGGAGCTTGGGTTTTCAGCACATTCTTTAGGTACGGAGTTGGTGTGGATTATGGACATCTCTAGAACAAAGGCAAGAAGCTTCGCGCGTCCGTCTCGCTACATGGGCACGTCGGAAGGCCGAGGCACTCCCGCTGCCTGCAGTTCCTGAAGGACTATGCAGGTGGCTACAGTTGGCTTGCATGGTCTTGGAACACTTTTTCTCTGACCCGAATGTTTGCTTTAGGGTGATACGTCCTCTAATGAAGATGAGTAGACCGCACCCTCTGCGGCAGTGGCAGGAAGAGCAAGAGATGCCTAGTCGGGGCCATTGCCCTCAAACCCCACCACAAGCAACTCTGGCCCAAGATGGCAGCCCTTTAGAGACTTTTAGCAGGGAAATAACATGATCTGGTTCCTTTTTTTTTTTTTAAGATCACAACAGCTGGAGTGTGAAGAGTAGACTAGAAAGAGGCAAGAAACAATGAAGGGAGGGAAGCTGATTCCCACAACAGTCTAGGTGAGAGCTGATAGTGGCTGGGACTAGAGAGGTAGCACGGGACAAAGGAAAAGGATGGATTCAGATACTCTTTGGAGATAGAAGCATAGGGTTGTTGATGAAGGTGATGTTAAGTGGGAAGAAGGGGGCTTCTAGCTTGAGCAAATGGGTGAAATTTAAGATATTTACTGAAATGGAGAGAAATGAAAGAAGATATATGGGAGAAGGTCAAGAGTTCAGTTTTAAACAAAGTAAGTATGAGATGCCTGTGAAAGATTCTTGCGGAGATGTCCAAGTCTGAAAAATCAGAACTGGGCTACAGATATATATTTAGGAACCGTCACCCCATAGATGGCATTTAAAGCTAAGGGAATGAAAGAACAAGTCTAAAGAGAAAGTAAAACGAAGACAGCCCAGAACCAAGTTCTCAGGAATTCGTACAGTTAGAGGAGAATTTAGTAAAGAGAATGAGAACTTACCAGAAAGGAAAGGAGGGGAAAGCCATATGTATAAATATAACAATAATTTAAAACATTTCTATTCTCCTTTTGTCTTGAAAAATAATGGTTCAAGACAGAAGGAAAGGTCAAATGCTGATAAGAACCCAAAAAAGCCGTCCATGAGATTTGGAAAATGAAAGTCACTGGTGAGGGAGAAAAAAGAGGGAGAAAGCAGACTGATACTCCAAGAATAGAGAGAGGATAAAAAAGTGATGAGGTCCCTGAGAAGGTGAGAGGAGGTGGGCTCCAGCAAAACCTGTGGAAGTTGGCCTGTGAGAGAAGAAGGATACTGCCTCCCCATCTTAACCTGATGTAAGAAGCTGGGGCAAACGCTGATTCTAGTTCCTTTCCTTCTAAGGCAAGGGAGTGAAAACTGGGAATGCCACCACAGGGGATGCAAAGTAGTGCTTCAAATGTACACGGCATATGCAGTATCTGGTGATTGTTACTAGAGGGATCTGTTGCATCACAACTATTATTATTAAATACAATAGACTGACCTTTTAAGAATCATCCAACAATATTTCTCATATTTATCTCTTTCAACATGACTTACACTCATTAAGTTCCAAAACAAATAATTTACTCCATATTCCAAGGCTCTCAAGAAACTATTTTCCATCTTGCTCACTAATTTCAAAGAATATTCTAACCACACTTCATCAAAAATGCAGAACAGGGACTTCCCTGGTGGCACGGTGGATAAGACTATGTGTTCCCAGTGCACGGGGCCAGGGTTCGATCCCTGGTCAGGGAACTAGATCCCACATGCATGCTGCAACAAAGAGTTCGCGTGCCACAACTAAGGAGCCCGCATGCTGCAACTAAGGACCCGGCGAGCCACAACTAAGGAGCCTGTGAGCCACAACTAAGAAGCCCGCCTGCTGCGACTAAGACCTGGTGCAACCAAATAAATAAATAAATAAATAAAATACCAATTAAAAAAGCACATATATATATTTTTTAAGTGCAGAACAGGAAATGAAGTAATTTTTTTCTTGAAAAGCCTTCAATATTAAACATAATGCATTTCTTAACGTAACTAAAACTTCCCACATATTTTAAGGCAAAAAATATGTATGTGTACATATACTTACATATATTTGAGAAATATAACAGAGACAAAAATTTTCTTTCAACACACTTAAGAAAACTAAAGTGTTGAGAGATTAAATTACTAAACATCAGAAGCCAAACTCTGATTGGTACATAAGTATCTACCTTCCAAATTTGCCTTTTATTTCATATAGTTAATCTAGCACATCAAAACAATTATTCTCTCTTTGCTTAGGCTGCCATGAGCCCTCCACATAGTGGGTAAAAACGAGGCTTTGAAAGTGAAACAAACTAAGTTTTGATGGAAGAAATGTTCACATATTGAGGTATGGCGAAGCCATTCTGGCTTACATATTATTTAGCTTAAACTTTATGCTAATTAGAACAGTCTGTTTTTTAGCCTATCACAACATATCTTCTATATGTGCTTTAACCATTAAAGAAAAGTGTGCACCGTCCAGAAGTAAAGAATGTCCATTCTGGAGACAGAGATCAATGCCTCCCTTCCTGGGACCTCAATGCTTGTACTCCTTCGATGATAAGGCTCCCTTCCCAGGTGCCAAAGCCATACTGACTTGCTGTGTAGGAAGCAAATATATTCCTTGAAGGAGTGTACCCCTGTCGTGTTTGATGTCCTTTGCTCTGACAAGAGATAAAACCATGCTGAAAACCATCTTCTTCGGAATAGTTCCTCAGAGATGTCTGAGAGGCTGCCTCCCCAGCTATAGTCCTCAGTTTGGCTCAAATAAAATTCTTTTCTATTCCTATTACTTCAAATCTTAGCTGTGTCACTTATTTCCTGTGTGATCTTGGACAAGTTATTAACTGATCAGCACCTAGTTTTCTCATCTGGAATACCTACCTCTCAAGATTATTGTGAAGTCAAATTAGATAGTGAAGGTCAAACACCCCAGACATAGAAAGTGCTCAATAAATATTTATAACTACCACTTCAAAGCTGTAGAACAGTGTTACTCAAAGTGCGGTCTGAGATTCAGCAACACCAGCATCACTAGAAATGCAAATTCTCAGACCAAATTCCAGATCTACTCTGGAGCTTGGGTCCAGAAATCTGTTTCAACAAACTCTTCAGATGATTCCTATGCCTGATAAAGCTTGAGAAGCAATGCTGTAAGGAATCCAAAATGTAATTTAGTTCAACCCTTCATTTTACAAAAGACTGAACTTAAAACCCAGATATACTCAGCAACTTGCTGAAAGACATTCAGAAGTCTTATGGCAGAGCTGAGGTTCCAACTCCAATCTCCTTATCTAAATCTCCAATTTAGACTGGAAATTGTCTAGCTCTCCGACCTAGAGCAATATTAGATAATAAAAAAATGTGAAACTGTTTGCTATGATTCCAGAGAACTAGAAAAAGAGAAATCAAGCTATAAAACACAAGAGACTTATTACTAAAAATGGTTTTTTTAATCCCATTTTCTGTTCTTGGGAACTAGGTGCATAATTATTAACACATCTGAAAAGTGGAAAGGACAACATAGGCCTGTAAATAATCTACCAAAACGTGAGATTTTTGTGACCTTACTGAAATGCTGATTCACATCATTTTTATTTTATTTTATTTATTTTAGACTCCTATTTATATAGCACAACCAATACACATAGCATAAATCAACATAATGACTTAGTTTTCATTCTTCATTCATTTTCATTTGCCATCAATAATTTCAGCAAAAGCCATCTGATGTTTACATTCAATATTTTCTGAACTTTGTTACAAAAATACTCTAGAAGAACACCCCAAAATGTTTGGGGTTTTGTTCTTTTTCCTTTTGAAAGAATTAGAATTGCATACTGACAAATACCATGGGCAAATCTCTCTGACCAAATGATTTTCCATCAAGTTCAAACATTTGGGCTTGCATTCATTTACCTGTCTGTGTCTCTAATTTCAAAACCTTCAGTAATCCATCTTCACCACCACATGCTATGAATCCTTGGTCCTTGTTCCAAGATATACATTTCAGCTTCACATTATTGGGAATGGCAATCTGAAAAGCAACCACACCCACTCTCACAGCTTTTCACCAAGGGGTTGGGAATGAGTCTACAGGACACGAAGCCTGAAGAAGAAAAACGGCCAGCCTTGCAGAAATGTGAGCCGTTATGAAAATGAGCATAGTCCCCTGAACTGCCCTGGGCCCATTTGGGAAAGAAAGAAAGGACTGCCCACAAAGAGAAGGGCAGTGACTGCAAAGGAACCCAATGGGGAGTGACCTGATGGATTTTTAAAAGGGGGGAGGGGGACTTCCCTGGTGATCCAGTGGTTAAGACTCCCCGCTCCCAATTCAGGGGGCCTGAGTTCAATCCCTGGACAAGGAACTAGATCCCACATGCCACACTAAAGATCCCGCATGCCGCAACCAAAAGATCCCACAGGCATCAATGAAGATCCCGCGTGCTGCAACTGAGACCCTGTGCAGCCAAATAAATAAATAAATATTTTTTAAAAAAATAAATAAAAGGGGGTAGGGATAACGGAAGTATAAATCTATTATCATCAATTCATATTCCCTTTCTGCATACACTTTGGCTACCTTTTTATTACTTTTCTCCTGCCCAGAGGCCTGTGATGATCCAAAGAGTTTAAATCACCTGGATAAGCAACAGGTGAAGGAGGAAAGATAGGGAAGCACGAAGTGATCAGCCCTGCAGGCCCCCCAAAAGGACCTAACCAGGGGCAGGAATGGGAAAGAATCATGCGAGAGGACTGCTGTCTCCGCCAAGGATTATTTGGGTCTTGGAGACCATCAGAAGGAGGTTCGAGGCTGGACCATGCAGGAAGGTGGGCGGAGGGACGTCGAAGCCGGGATCACCACTCATGGCCCTTCCGGCAGGATGCGGGAATCGCCCGCAGGTCGAGAGACCAGAGGAGGAGCGAGGGCGAACCCCGGGAAACTCACTTTCTTGCTCAAGTAAAAGAACATTCTGGGAACCTCGAGAGGACGACGACAGCAGATAAAGCCCGACACAGGAAACTTCTTCTAAGCCGCCAATCGCTAGTACCCGCGGCTCTTGGAAGCTCCGGTCGCCCTGGCAACCGCCGCCGCTGGGTCGCATCCGGGGCGCCGAGGGACACTTCCGGCGTCGTCCTCGTCTCGCTGGGCGTCGTACGCCTGCGCGGACGTCGCGGGGCTGGTAGACCCGCTGTCGCGGTTAGGACCTGGTCGCTCTGCTTCTGGGCTTTTCTGCCCAGCGCCCTGGCTCGTAGCCTCAGCTGCCCTCCGACTGGGCGGGCTTCGAGGACCGGCCACACCTCGGATGGTCGCGGCGGAACTCGACTGAGGTGTCAGTACCAAGTCAGTAAGGGCGCCCATTAAAATGAGGTCGTAAAGATGAGGTGTTCTGGAAGCCCCGAAGTCCCAATATTGTGAAAGGAAAAAGTTATTTACTGTATTTGGTAGACTGGCGCCGTTGGCCAAATGAAGGTACAAACGTGCATTTTCCGAGCGTGCAAACCTTCCTTTGTGCCGTTGGGGATGGGAGAGCCCCCTGGAGCAATTTGGGGGTAGGAGATTTTGTTAATTCTGTTTGTTTTAGTACTTTTTAACAACTTGTCTAAGCTGTTACTGCAGCCCAAGGGTCCTTATAAAAAGAATAAGTGTGAACACTTGAAACTAACACAACATTGTAAATTACCTACACTTCAATTTTTTTTTTAATTTTTAAAAAGAAAAAAATATGTGTGATCTGTGGGCTGTTACAGAATATAATTGCCATTGGGGCATAGCCTCCCATTTTTAAGTACTTGAGGTGTTTAGTATTTTCTTGCCTGTGGTTCACTGTATTCTTTTTCTACCTTACTTCTTTCTTCAATTCTCCTTGTCCTTTCTGAATGCTTGGAGAGTTACACACCACCACAATTTTAGACATAGCGCAGAAACTCCTATGAAATTATTCAGTCTCATCTGTTTTTTTAATTTGTCTCTGGTTTTACCTTTTACCATATTTGCGGCTACGCCTGTTGATTTGTATAATCTAGTGTGTACTTTATGCAACGGTAGCTAATTTCCCCACCTAGAGTCTTTCCCCATCTCAGGCAAATAACGTTCAAATCCTTTGACCCAAGTCTCTTGCCTCACCCAGCATACTCGAAAACTGACAGTGGCACTAGCCTTTCCTATTAAATCTAAACCCAAGCTAAAATCAGATCTTCCTTCGGTCTTAAAATGTTTTTACTTTGGTGCCCCCACTTTAAGCAAGCCAGTATGCTTTTCTTAATCCCACTATTCCTGTGTGCTTCCAAGGTCATTTTATATATCCTATGATGTTCCTGCTTCCTTGGCCAATTGCGCCTAGCCAAACGCACACATCAGGTCTCCCTGAGAAATCCTTCCCAAACTTAAGCCCGATCCCATTCAGATAATTTGTTTGTTTTCAAATGAATGTGTATCTTTTTCAGCACCAACTACATCCCTAAGATATGTTTGTTGGCACCGGATCACGGGCTCCCTATACTGGACTCAAGAAAAAAATCAATTATCTAAGCCAGGGGATTCCAGTCAACTGGTTAAGCTTAAGACATGATTAGTTCAAGCTATTGATGGTCACACTCTTGAAAATTTGTCTCTCTTTAAATACCTTTCCCTAGTTCTTGCACATGAGCTCTCATTTATTCCTCCTGTAACACCATTTCTTTGTGATATATTAATGTAACTGATTTGTGCTCAAATAAGTTTGGAAAATAATACTTGCTCTATGTCAGGTGCTTTCAAAAATGTTGAGCAATAACAATAAATGTTTCATATAATATTTACTGCCTTTGATGTGTTCATTTTTCATGTCTTCCCTTTACAGTTTATATTTTAGATTTTTTACTGTTTCTGGGTTTGCATCTGTAGGTTATATTTTCTTTTCAAGTGCATATATTAATGTACCCTCATCATTATTTTATCTGAATTTATGTAATTTTGTTTTATTCCCTCTCCCACAACAATCTTGATTAAAGCCTTTCTGTTTAACCCGAGCTTAAATTTTTAATTTTAAGAGCATGAGATTAAATTATAGGAGGAGTCACAGTGTTGTGTCCTTTGACAAGAAACTGTTTCATTCAAAATAATTGTAATTCAGCTTAATTTAAGAAAATATGTTAATAGGCAAAGTTGATATAAGAGTTACCAAAAAAAAGCATGACAATAATATATAAAGATATTGACATTTTTATTATACTAAACACAACATAAACCAAGAAAAGAATGAGTAGTATACAATTTAAAGAACTATTTTTTTCTAAAAGTTATATGCATAAAAGTGGAAAAAAAATTTATCAAATATGTAAGTGAAAAAAAAGAGTTAGGCTTATCATTAACATTTTAAAAGACATTAGGTTTTGTTACTTATTATACCAGTATTTATAAATATATAATTTTATTGACTGGATCCTCGAGTAAAACAGTAAAGTAAATTTAGGGTTTTTTGTCCTTGGTAAAAAGTTTAACACTTAATTCACAACTAGTTGTGTGTTTCTTTCTAACATCAGAATGAATTGAAAATGACATATAACAGTTCACTTAATCTGTATTAACTATACTTAAGTATGTGTATTACAATCTCCTGATCACAGCTTCAACAATACTCTGGCAAAAATGAGAAAAAAACAAAAAGTGATGAAGATATAGTTCTAAATTGTATTCATCTCAATTCAATTATATGAACTTTTTATGTGTAAATACCCTGTACAATTTACACTCTAAAGTAACAAGACTGGTTTACACTATAAATACTATCAAGAAAACAGATCAAACGTTCGCATTTTAAGCCTGCTTATCTTACTAATATAGACATTAGAAAATTAAATGGCTCAATTAGTAAAGAAAGAAAGAAATTATGAAACTTTTCACTCTGTTTCCTACCATTTCACAGTCATAGCTTAGAGACACTAAAATTTGCTCTGAATAAGGGACATTTATTTCCTTAGAAAAATGATACAGACTCTCCAGAAGATCCTCATACTACTTATCCAGTAACATTAAAGCATTGGTAATGGCAGATTACTAGCAGGAACACTGGAGTATGCCAAAGTATTAAATACACCAAATGCTTCATATTTCCAGGTAAAAAATTTGAGGAATTTAACGATGTATTTGTCCATATTCATTTGCTTGCAACTTCTCCAAAATGTCATCAAGTGGCTAAGTTGTTAAGGCTAACACCGTATATTTTTAGACATTAGAAAATGCAAACACACTTTTAAACACTTCAATACAAGATTTTATATATATATATATATATTTAAGTTCTATTTTGAACAAAAAGAGTGAAATTGTTTTCTCACCAAAAATCTATCTAAAACTCAGATCTTCTGTTCTTTAGCGAGCATAATATAAAGCAGTGGTCTTCAAACATTTTTTTGTTCATATGTCCCCTAAAATAATTTTGACAAATAAGTGAATCTTGTGCATATTTAGATTACATGAAAATTTTCATCATAAGTTTTAGTTGCAAATATGCAATTTCTGCTATATTATAAATATTGATGCTTTAAAACAAAATTTAAGTCAGTCTTTTAAATGTATCCCGTGTAATATTAATACCATACTGAATTGTTACTACTGTTGTTCTTCTAAAATAAAATATTTCCTTGAATTTGTATTTCCTTTCTACTTCCTCCACAATTTTATTCTACTTTGAATCTTGGAAATCTGTTCTTTATCACTCTATTATACTTCTCTGATGTAAACTTAATACAAACAACAAGCACATACACATTTATATTGAAATTACCTTTGAATTAATTTTCTTTGACCATAAGGTGCTAAGTTTTTTTAATCGTCTCAGTTGAGCTACCATTACAACTATTATGGGGACACAATTGATCCAAACAACGAATAAGTCACAATTTTGACATAAAATCATTAAAAATAAAAGGTGAATTGTAATTAGAAAGGTATCTCCTAATGGGATGAATTGGGGGAGATGTGTTTATGAAGGCTTAATTTAAAAGCTCTCTGGAGAGTTTACCTTTCCAAGAAATTCACCTTAGTAAAGTTCAGGGTAAGTAAGAGGTATGCCTTTCTTGTATAAATTTAAGAGAATGGTGACACTGAAGTGAGAGATGGGAAAAGAGAATGCCAACTGACCCCAAGTTGCATTGTAGGCAGATCGATTTAAGGAAGTGAAGGATTTGGAAATTGATTCCTTTAAAATTTTCTGTGTCCCCACATACCCCTGGAAAGTCTCTGCATACCCCTAGGGTATCCCTATCACAGTCTGAATACCATGCCTCTAAGATCCCTAGGAAAGGTGTTGTTAACTTGAACTACGCTAAGAAAAAGTACTTTTCCTGAATTACTCCTTTGGCTAAAAAACTGATTTTGAAAGTTTCTGAGGTAGTACCGTGTTATGTTTTGAAATCTGCTTTTTGACCACTTGGCTAGACAAAGCACACAGCTGTGTGTCGTCTGAACTATCACACTCCGTTCATCAGCTGACTCGTTTTGTACATGTACAGATTCTGAATAAGAAAGTCATACTAAGGAATCAGGGTAATAGCACTGTCAAATAGAGCGCAATTAGGAGCTTATACTGCTATGGAGAAGCACTAGAAAAATAAATAATTACACAGCTCTTACATGTAAATAAGAATGGGTGTAACGGTCTTAAAACATTTTAAAAGAACTCTAAAGTAAAAAAATTAAAGCTGTGTATTACTATGGCTCATCTTAAAACTTAATGAATAAGGCACTTATCCTGTGGAATGTCCTAAAATGTCAGCTCAATTGTAGTACCTAGGCTGGCTTCAAGCAGAAGCAGAAAACCTTCCAGAAAGGATATGCTTGGTGTTCAGTCTCTGCAGATATGAGCTGACCTTATCCTGGAATGCCAGTGTGGCTCCACACGCACACGCATCTTCTGTGGAGATGAGTCTTCGTGCTTCTGCAATGGCTGAAGACAATGACAATACACAAAATGTTATAGCTAATTAGAAATCATAGCAAATCAGGAAATCTGTGATTCAATACTTCCTTTTTTTTTTTTTTTTTTTTTTTTGCGGTATGCGGGCCTCTCACTGTTGTGGCCTCTCCGCTCCGGACACGCAGGCTCAGCGGCCGTGGCTTACGGGCACATCCCCGCGGCATGTGGGATCCTCCCAGACCGGGGCACGAACCCGTGTCGCCTGCATCGGCAGGCGGACTCTCAACCACTGCGCCACCAGGGAAGTCCAATACTTCCATTTTTAATTCTTACCTAAATGCATTTTCTAGGAGATAAAAGAATATAAGAGCACACGGAAAGAGGAGAAAGTACTGTGGACTTTGTCACCAAAGAAACTGAGTTAGAGATGTTGAGGAAAAGTTTACAATTGTCAAAGCTGGGTGATGGTTATATGAGAGTTCATTCTATTGTTCTCTATACTTTTGTAATTGTCTGAAATTTTCCATGATGTAAATATTTAAGTTGATGCAAGGAGAAGCCAAGAATGCAGAGATAAGACAATCCCTTGTGATACTGTGTACTCATTACGAAATGAAAATGTTCACTATGGAGAACAGTGTGAGGTTCCTTTAAAAACCAAAAATAGACCTACCATATGATCCTGCAATCCCACTTCTGGGCAAATATCTGGAGAAAACCCTAATTTGAAAAGATACATGCACCCCAATGTTCATAGCAGCACTATTCACAATAGCCAAGACATAGAAACAACCTAAATGTCCATCGACAGATGAATGGATAAATAAGATGTGGTACATATATACAATGGAATACTATTCAGCCATAAAAAGAATGAAATAATGCCATTTGCAGCAACATGGATGGACCTAGAGATTGCCATACTAAGTAAAGTAAGTCAGACAGAGAAAGACAAATATCATATATCACTTACATGTAGAATCTAAAAAAGTGATACAAATGAACTTATTTACAAAACAGAAATAGACTCACAGACATAGAAAACAGACTTATGGTTTCCAAAGGGGATTGGGGGAAGGCGGAAGATAAATTAGGAGTTTGGGATCAAGACATATCCCTACTATATATAAAATAGTTAAACAACAAGGACCTACCGTATAGTACAGGGAACTATATACTCAGTATCTTGTAATAACCTATAATGTAAGAGAATCTGAAAAGTTTTATATATATATATATATATATATGTATATATTACTGAATCACTTTGCTGTATACTTGACACTAACACAACATTGTAAATTAACTATACTTCAATTTTAAAAAATGAAAATGAGGAAAACAGTCCTCTATTTGTGTGGCCAAAACATTTCAAAGTTTAAAACTAGATAATGCCTGATTTCCTACACAGACTATTATTCTACTGAAGGGTTTGAACTGAGAATTCTAGTACATACCCATAAATACTTTGGAACTAAAAATTCAGGTTTGTATTGACATTTAAGCAAAGAACGTGGGAGAATGATAATTCTAACTCCAATTGCTTTCCGTAATTCAGTGAGGCGGCTATTCCTACTCAGTACCATAGCCCCTAAAGCTGCCTAAGAGAAACAAGAGTAACTTCCAGACCTGAAGGCTGATGAATAATCTTCCAGCTGAGCAGCAGTACTGCCTGGAGACAAAGAGTAGTCCTTTGCTCTTGCATTTTCTCCCACGTTCTATCCGTAAAATGTTACAGAAAAACCCGAACGAACTTTTTGGTCAACCCAATACGAAGATAAGATACAGGGCTGCAGGACCATAAATTTACTTGATTAATCTATCTAGCTGTCTAAATCCTATTGAAACTTTCAGGGACAGCCAGCTCAAATTCCCATCTCGATCAGTAAATTAATTAGTAAGCCAAAAAGTATCTACTGAATATCAAGTACATGCCCATCATACCTGTACAGAGTATAAAATTGGTACCTACGATACTTTTCCAGTATACCTTGCCTGATAGCCTATAAGCTCTGTGAGGGTAGAGGCTCAGTGTAATATTCTCATTAAAACACCCCATAGAAAACTGGAAAACTGGGATGTTGCACAATTGAAAGTTGAGAGATGGATCCATTCACACTGGCAGCAAAAAGAATAAAATATTTAGGAATAAATGTAACAAAAGTAGTGTGAAGACTTGTACAGTGCAAACCACAAAACATTAATCTGTCTCCAGTTACTTCCTCGGGACCTAACAGAGTACTAGATATAGAACAGAAGTTCCATGAATACTTGCTGAACAAATAAATAAGTGAATGGCTAAAGAAATGAGGTCAGAGCCTAAGCCATTATAAACCATTCTGGAATCCTCACCTTCCAGGAGAAGAAAAAGTGCCCAAGACTGATTTTTCTGAAGATTAAACACTTAAGATAGGAAGACAGCACCCAGAAATACTCAAATCCTACAAGCAAGCTGCTCCTTATTAACCCTCACCCTCCCCAAGAAACTGATCCACACTTTACTTCAAACGAAGAAGTATCTGCTGAGTAACTGTCACGTGCTATGGTAGATGCTAAGAGTACAGACAAAATCTACTACCCGTGGTCGTTGGGGTCTACAGGAGCATAAAACCACAAGTCCAAAACTTGCGTTTTCTTCCCCAAATCTGCTTCACTCTCAGTCCCCTCAGTAAAGATACCCCATCTTCCAGCTGCTCAAGTGGAATAGGAAAGCCATCCTACTCCACCCCCATCCTATCCCCACATCCAGTTTATCACCAAGCCCCGTTCATCCTACCTTCAAAACATGTCTGGAATCAGTTTACTTCTATCACATTGTCACCATCCTAGCCCAACTGCAATAGCCCCCGAACTGGTCTTCTTCTGCTCTTCATCCCCTTCAATCCGCTGTTCACACAGCAGCTAGAGTGACTTTTAAAAATATAAACAGCATCGTGCTGCTCCACTGCTAAAAACCCTCCATGACTTCCCATTTCTCATAAAATTTCCCATGCCCCAGAGCAGCAGCATGATTTGACCCCGCCTAACTCTCCAAACTGCCTTACCCCACACTTATCCCTGGCTGGTCATGCTTCCGTCACATGGGTGGCCTTTCACCTCCTCTCCCCACTAAAGCCACCACTCAGGACCTGGCGTTGCTCTCCCTCCTTCCGCCAGCATTCCAGTCTCAACCTACCTGCCGCTGATCCTCAGCATTCAAATGCCACTTCCTCAGAGAGACCCTCCCAACCTGAAATAGGGTCCCCAACTCCCATTCTGTTCTCCTCCATCACTGCTCTTAATTTATAAATGTGTTATGTACTTGTCTTTTCCCTCTAGACTGTTACCAAAGACCACACCTGTTTTGTTCATGATTGTATACCTAGTGCCTAGAACATAGCAGACGCTGTATTTATTGATTGGATGAAGGAAGGATTGAAGGAACACACAAGTAACCTCAACACAAGGCATCCAGTGCTGAAAAAGAGGACACAGTTCAATGGAAGAATAAGGGGAATTCTGGTAGAGGGGGTAAAAACTGAACTAGTCCTGGAAATTAAACAAACAGACATTATTTTGTAACATTTGATTCACAAAAAGTAATTTATAGGACATTGATGTAAGTTATGCATAATAAAGACAAATGCCTCATAATGCATAAAAACGAATGCATGATAAACCCACTGCACAACTTAAGAATTAAAACATAACGAATGCTGTTGCAGAGACATCATTTAAGAAGTGGAAATATAAATACAATCTAGGAGAAGGTATTTGCAACACATAAAAACAACAACGAATTTATATCCAGACATGTGAAGAGTTGTTATGATAAGTAAGAAAAATATAAATAACCCAATAGAAAAATAAAGGCATAAATAGCTTTTCCAGATAAGAGACTGAAATGACAAATAAATATAAGAAGAGAAGCTTAGCCTCTTTAGTAACCAGGAAACGGGGAAAAGCAAGACTACAGGGAGATACTTCTTTACATCTACCAGACTGACAAAAGTTTAATCCAACAAAACCAAACGTTGGCAAGGATGTGGTTCTTGGATTTTGAGAAGCAGAAGAGGCAAGGGAAGCAGATTACAGTAAAGGATGGAGACAGGTGAGTACAGGGCATGCTCCAGGAATATCAAACAGTCCATGTGGCTGGATCACAGGTCTTGGAGAGAAGGAGTGAATCTGGGGCCAAATGTAGTGACAAGATGAAAAAGAGTGGTTACCATGGGTAGGGAGAGTGGAATGGGGAGTTTTTGTTCAATGGGTACAGAGCTTTAGCTTGGGATGATAAAAAAAAGTTCTGGAGATGGACAGTGGATGGTTACACAACAATGTGAAGGTACTTAACACCACTGGACTACACTTAAAATGGTTAACATGCTAGATTTTATGTCATGTATATTTTACTGTAATTAAAAAAGAACCTGGACTTAGGGAGAGACTTTAATTAGGAAAAAAAAATGGAATCAGACCATGGAGGGTAGGATGCCTGGTGGAAAGGTAGAATTATTGCATTGTGATGACGTTTGGGAACCACTGGAGAATTCTGACCAAGGAGCAAGACTCAGAAGCATGCTTCAGACTTGGAGACAGGAAAGCTCACTCCTAAGACTGTCCTAGCACATGAATTAGGCTTAAAGGGACAGTCTTTACCTGAACATGTCTTCTTGTCTTCATTCAAGGTGTAGCCAGTATAACAATCGCAGTGGTAAGACGCGGCCCCGTCATTCACACAGATGTGCTGGCACCCATGAGAGCCCAGTGCACACTGGTTATGAACTGACCAGGAATGGGTCAGGAAAGAGAATATTCACAAATTACAACTGGAAACTAAACACAGACTTCTGGGAGAAAGAAGCTTTCGTTTGGTGCCAACAAGTGCAGCAAATGAATCCTACAGTCGTCAGCAATGCGTCTCCCATGTTTCAGAAGGAGAGAGCCTCTTTTCCCGTTCCCTATCCCACACCCCTTTCCTTGTTCCTTGTTCCTTGTTCCTTGTTCCTTGTTATCTCTTGCAGCTATCTCGGTGCCTTCTCTTTTTTGCTATCTGCAGTCCTGGGGCTGCACTGAGTCTTGATTCTATTCCAGAACTTATCTCCAGCCTTTCCTGATGACCATGAATGCCTCCAACCTCTCCAGCTATACACAGATCATCTTCACCATCACCAAAAATAAATTATTAGGGACCTACCTGCACATGGAGTTACATTTGATGCTGCACAAAAACTATGTTGACCAAGGGCCTGCCCTTGATGCTTAAAGTGGGACAGAAAACACTGGCCTGCACACACACACACACACACACACACACACACACACAGAGAAAAAATAATAACAATGATGATGATGACAATGGTGATGGTGTGTATGACTGGATAGGGAAGTATTTGTGTCTGTCACAAGTAAATACATTACAAGGAACAAGGGCTTCCTGGGATACATAGATTCTTCCTCGGCCACTGCAGAAGCCAAACTACTTTATTTGTTCTCCTCTAACTCTCCTCTTAAGTGTCATTTTATGCTCACAAACCTTCCATGGCTCACTATTGCCTATAAAACAGCTGTTCATGAAGCGTAAGGCCCTAGGTAATCTATCCATAGTGTCTTTCCAACTTTCACACTGATATTCCCCTTCACTACTACAATTCAGATGTTTCCAGCAAAATGCCTACTAGCAGAACATTTTGTTTTCCCCTCAGCCCAGCTTAGCAGCGACTCTAGCGATAACAAGTGGATGTGCCTCCAGCCCCTGACCCGTGATCTGGGGCTCCACATTTAATTTACAGGCCTTGCCACTGCCCAGCAAGGGGAAGGCAGGCCATTAGAGGGGATCTGACCCAGTTTTAGAATGGCATCCATTATTGCTGTAAAATATATAAATACCAGCTTCTCACCATCTCGTCTTTTTCTTCTATCTCCTTTTGCTGTCCTGTGCTTTGCACCATGAGACGTGTAGCTTAGTGTTTGAGAGCATATGTAACCACCAGAGCAAGTGCCTGGGTTCAGATCCTGGCTCTGCTACTCACTAGGCAAGTGACCATAGGCAAGTTACTTTGTCTGTGCCTCAGTTTCCTTGTAAAGTTGCTGTGAGTAAAGTTGCTGTGAGCAGTAAATGTGTGACTGTGCCTAAAATGCCTAGAACCGTGCATGGTACCCAGTAGGCACTGAAGAATGTTGGCAAACCGTTATCTGGGAGTGTTGCCTGGAGTAGTCTGCCTTAACTGAAAATCTCCTTTGATTTCTTTTTTTAATAAAATGGTCCATTTTATGCCATAATATCTGTTAGTTTACATGTAAATGTGTTTTTGTTTCCTTTTCCCAGGTCTTCAGATTAAAGGTCCTGCTTAAAGTACCAAGAGGGATACTTGTAACTGTTTGAGAAGTGCAGCCTTGACTCCTTTCCATCCAACTGACTTAGTCCCACCCCCTAAACAAACCAGTGCAAGCCACTCCCCTTGCCCTTGCCCTCTCCACTCCTTCATCTAAGCCTTATCCGCCCTCCTGCCGAGGCCCACCTCCAGTCCCAGCCCTCTGTGTCCATCCCAGACCTCCTGCCTCCCAGCCCCTCCCGCCCTTAGTCACTGTCGGTCCCTCTCCCTGGCTAAGAGTCCCTGCTTTCTTAAGGTGCTGTTTCTCCTTGCACCCAGCCTGTACGTAGCTCAGAGGCAGAAGCTGACACTTCCTTACATCCCCACAGTGCTTAGCAGAGTCCTGGGAACAAAATAGGTGCTCAGAACTCTTTTATTGATCTCATTTTTTTAAAAAAAGGGGAATTAGTTATATGCCACTTCCTTTAATCTCTCTTGAAAAGGTCACACATTACATCTCAAGGAAGAGGAAAGCATACATAAAATCTAAAAAAATATTGACTATGCCAAAACTAAACACCACCCTGAGAGCTAGGAATTTCTCTTAGGAGTGGTTTTACATTACAAATGCCACTCTGTTCTGTCAGTGAGTTTAAATCAAATTAATGAGGATTAGCAGTTCCGGCACAGGCTTCCTCGCCAAGTTATAAGTCTCACATTCACCCAAGACTGATCATCTAGAAACTGTCAGGGAGGGACTTGCTTCAGACTTACTGGAAGATCTGTGTGGGTCTAATTCAGTCATTTACAAAGCCTCCTTTACTAAAACGATCTGGCTTTAAGATTAACGCTACAGAAAAGTTCCAGGCCAAGTTTTAATTGGAAAAAGATCAGTTCAGCCTATCACACCAAATACTTACTGTCCAGCTGACTTCCTCTAAAGTTTCCTATTTGCTTTACAGAGCTATAAAATTTTCCTGGATTAGGACCGTACATTCAATTAGCTTTTCTTATATCTCCCACTCCCTACCCATTACCCAGTAATTTTCTGAAGTGAGCTATGTTTGCAAAACCTAGTGAGCTCACTGCCTCCTGAGCAATGTTTACCTTGGTCTGAAAAGCATGGTAGAATGTCTGAAGCCCGATTCCTTACATTACCTTTAAGAATCTCTCTCTTGGTGAAATGCAAGTTGGTTTCACTGCAGTAGAAAGAGCCCCGGATGAAAGAATTTACTGAGTGGACCTTACCTGAACACGTTTTTTTATCTTCATTCAGAGTGTAGCCCTCGTAGCATTCACAGTGATGAGACCCAGCTCTGTCATTCACACAAATGTGCTGACAGTCGTGTGTGCCCAAAGCACACTGATCTTGAGCTGCCCAACAGAAGTCCAGAAGAAAAGATGTTAAACGTGGAAAAGTCTTTTATCAGCCATATATAGAAATCTTCTTATTTGCAGCTAGCAATGCAGAGAGGCAAACTTATTAGAAACCACTCAAAGTCATCAGTAATATCTGTTCTCACTAGGAATTAGCTGAGTAAAACAAACTCCTACACACACAATACTTATGCTTCTATTTTTCCCCACCCCTTTTCAGAATCATCTATACTGAGCTTTTTTTTTTTTTTTTTGCGGTACGCGGGCCTCTCACTGTTGTGGCCTCTCCCGTTGCGGAGCACAGGCTCCGGACGCGCAGGCTCAGCGGCCATGGCTCACGGGCCCAGCCGCTCCGCGGCATGTGGGATCTTCCCGGACCGGGGCACGGACCCGTGTCCCCTGCATCGGGAGGTGGACTCTCAACCACTGCGCCACCAGGGAAGCCCTATACTGAGCTCTTATAATCGAAGTATCTCATGAATACTTTCTAAAGCGTTCCTTTTAGATTTGTTGTATTTATGCTGAATCAGAGGGATTCTGACAGCTGTGGGACGAATTATACTAGAATCAGAAAGACATAGAATTAGAGTTTGAAGAAACTGTAGCTCGACCCTCTCCTGTAATAAATGAGGAAACTGAGTCCAAAGTAGACCAAATGACTCAGAACAGCATCAGAACTCAAGACCCAAATTGCTACTCAATGTATTTTTCTCTGTACTGACATGATATTTTTTAACTTTTTTTTTTATCTTTGAGCTTTTTGTTTTGAAATCACTTCAGGCTTATAAAAAAGTTTCAAAAATAGTGAAAAAAATCCAGTACTTCACCCCGTTTCCCCAAATGTTAACATCCTATATAAGCACAGTGTAATTACCAAAACCAGGAAACTAATACTGATACAATGCCATTAACTAACCTACAGACCTTATTCAAATTTTGCCAATGGTTCCACCACTAATGTCCTTTTTCTGGTCCAGGATCCAATCCAGGATCACACATTGCATTAAGTTGTCACATCTCCTTAGTTTCCGCCAATCTGGGACATTTCTTTAGTCTGTCTTTGCCTTTCATGACTGTGACACTTTTGAAAATTACTGAAAAATTAGTTTGTAGAATGTCTCTCAATTTGGGTTTGTCTGAGGTTTCCTCATGATTCTGAATTTTTAGCAAGAATACCACAGAAGTGCTATTGTGCCCTCAGAACATCATGTCAGGAGATGCATGACGTTACTGTGTGTTATTGCTGGTGATGTTAACTCTGATGTCTTGGTTGAAGTGGTGTCTGCCAGGTTTCTCCACTATGGAATGACTGCTTTTCTTTCTGTAAGTAGTAAGTTCCTTGTGGGCTGTTATTTGATTTTCACATACTAAATTGTCTTTAGATTCTGGAAAGGACTCTTAGGGCTGGGTACAGAGAAGGAAATAACACACTCACACATGTGGGTCACGAGACACACATGCTGCCATTTATAACTTTTCTAATAAGAAAGGGGAAAAGCCCAAGATGGCAAGAGAGGAAAAGAGACCGAGCTCCCCGTGGATGTGACCCCCGCCAAACACTGACTAGGGAGATAGGTAAACAGGGAGGCAACAGTAAAGCCTCTGCCCCCACTTACCCGAACACGTTTTCCTGTCTTCATTTAAGGTATAACCTTCATAGCACTCACAGTGATAAGAGCCAGTTCTGTCGTTCACACAGATGTGTTCACAGCCGTGAGTGTTAAGAGCACACTTATTAATAACTATCAAAAGATGATCAGGACAAATGTCAACACATGGAAAACATGGCAAATAAATAACGACGGGCCACACCACACACACACACACACACACACACACACACACACACACACACACACACAC
>NW_021703775.1:73322979-73430990 GCF_005190385.1 Monodon monoceros | reverse complement strand
CACACACACACACACACACACACACACACACACACACACACACACACTGCTAATGAAATGGGACAGCTTGGCACGAGAGGAAGCCTGCTGGACTGGGTGGGAACCCACTTCGTCTTGACTCTTTCACTAACAGACCCCATGACATGGGTAGGTAAGTCTTCTCCCTTCTTGTGGAGGTCTCAGTTTCATTTTCTATTAAATGAGCAGGTTGAATTAAATGATCTCTAAGTTTTCTTCCTCTCTAAAACTTTTTTCTAGGATTTAACAAATTGGACCTAATTCCCACTCTTCATTGATTGTACGTGAGTATTCATAGAGCAGATGAGTGAGAACCTCCCTAGATTTTCTTCCACTTCTAGATTCCATGAATCTTCTACGGTCACAGACAGGTAAGAGGAGCTTGTATTTAATGAAATAAAACCCAGGAAAAAAAAATCCAAAACCTCAAAAGGACGAAGAGTTTTGGCCCCCTTCCTCACTAGCCCTTTTCCCTACTAACCCTTCTCTCTAAACCTAGTAATAAGTACTGTAATAGGTACTTATACTATTACATTACTTATAGTATTACATACTGTTTTAGGTATTACCTCACTTTTCTTCTCATGTTCCTTTTCAAGAAAAGTCATTGATAACAGTAAATCCACCACAGGGCAGTTAGGAGAAAAGCGTAATGCCAGTCCAAAGCCTGGGGTGAGTCCCCAGATAAGTTTCCATCAGCCACCACCCCTTAAGCAGCCTCACCTGAACACGTCTTCTTATCGGCATTCAAGGAATATCCTTGGCTGCACTCACAGTGGTGCTTGCCTTCCCCGTCACTGACACACACATGCTGGCACTGGTGTGTGCCCAGCGCGCATGGGTCCAGAGCTGTGCAAAGGAAATTTACAACAGTCAGCGCCGACAGGTAAGAAGCATTTCAGATACTTCCTCCTGTGTCAAAACAACATCACTCTCCAGGTTCCTCTCTGATTCTATCTTTAGTTCACTCTAAAAATTGGCTACTTGTTTCCTGCCCCTGGTTTATTATAAATACCACTCTCAGTAATGTTTAAATTGTAACTAATTTAAAATCATAAATCTTGTGGTTGACTTTCTCAAAAAAGAAAGGGAATTTTGAATTTGGAGCTGAAGCCAAACACTTTACATGAATCAGGCAATTCGATATTTTATTCAATGTATCCACCTAGCCAGAAAAAAAGACTTTTGCTTCCCAACAGAAAGAAGGGAACAGTAATGTACTACCTGAAGTTCTATGAGCTAGTGGTCCCACTGCCACCAGAACCCAGTTTCCAAGGGTTCTATAGTTTGTGTCTAAACAGAATTCACACCCAGGCTTTCCTCTAGGCCTGGAACCCACTCACTCTTGGGCAGCAATACATGTTTGAAATTGCAAATGGTGGAGGGCAACGTAGGTAACTGCCTTCCGAATATGCGGCATGGGTTCCTAAGCCCAAATGTATACACATGCGACTCTCATATCTGCCAGGAGAATAAACTTACATGCTATATACAAACCAGTAAAAAGAAAAGGAAGAAAACAACAAATTAGATTACATTACCTAACTGCATCCTCATCTTTTTGCTCCTGGAGCCATTTTTAACCTCAGATTTTTTTCCCCCAGTGACATGCTTTGATAAAAGAATCAATGAATTTAATCATTTCTGAGAAACCAAGGAGGCCTGTTGCAGGAGGCTGGCACCCCTGTGGCAGGTCACCCAGCCTCCACTGTTTTGGCAACAGGACAGGTTAATATTTTCCCAAGGAGGGCCTTCTCATGGAATAATCTTTCCAGCTCGTTGACTACAACAGCTACCTCTCAGTCTTTTTTCCATAGAGAGGATATTTTCCCCCCAGAACAAGCAGATCTTTCGTACCAGAATGAAAAGATGACCACTCACCACTTGTTACTTTATGTCCTTCAAGCCCAACCCCAGGTGCTATCTTTGAGACCCAGCCTTGCCATAGACCAGCATCTTTATGGAAAAGTTCTCACCCACAAACACAGGGGTGTTTTCTGGGAGAAAGAAAGCTATTTTCTTTTGGGAAACCAATGAATGCTGAGTCAATGCCACCAAAGCCAAGGACAGCTTGTGAAGACCCAGTGTCCTAGGGCAGGAAAGATAAAGGGTCCCTGGCCGGGTCTGGTTGAGATGAGGCCAGACTTTGCTCCAGACCGAGACTTCGTCTCTCATTTCCTGACAAATTGTTGATTGCTGAGTTTCACATTCATTTATATATAAAGTCTCCTTGAAATTTACAATTGTAATTATTGGTTCACTTGTTTGTCTCATCCCCAGCTGCAGACTGTTGCTTGATGGTAGGGAGGGACTACCTTATCTTTGTATCATCAGTGATCAATAAACACATGTTGAAAAAACAAATGTGAAATAGATTATATAGCAAAAGGTATCTACATTTTAAAATTCACCTGAACTAGAAATTTGTCCACACCTGCTTAGATAATTCCACAGAGGGCTTTGAAAGATTATCTCCAAATGATAAAAAATAAAGCATGACTACAGAAAGAAAGAAACAAAGAAACAAAGGAAGACAGAAATTTTTAAAAGAAAAACAAAAATAAATTTAAAAGTAAAAATTAAAAAGTTTGAGTCCCACAAATTCATAATTCTGGTCAGTGACTACAGATAAACCCGAGCCTTGAATGGATTCATATTCATGGGTTTGGCTGATTCATGCTAAAAATTCTAATTAAATCAGCATGTTTGGATTTAAGCTCCATCCTAAAGGAAGAAAGGAGAAGAACAGTAACAGAATAATTAAAAAATTAAAATAAGAAATACCCTGCTTCTTGCTATCTCACAAGTGAGCTGAAATCCTAACCTTCCTGGTCCCTAAGCCTCTCCCTCCACAAGGAATAATCAGACACCGGGCTGAATCTGAAAACTGGAGCATTCACTAAGTGTACACACTGACTGACAGTTACACTGGAATATAAGCCAGCTGATCTTTCCACAGACAGACACAGTCCCCGTCTTCTGCCCCAAAACAAGCAGAGTCCTGTTAAATCTAGAGATGGAAAAACTAAAGAAAATATCTGGAAAAAATGTGGTGGGCAGAGGGGAGAAGAGAGGTGTCTGGAGATTTTTTTATTTGTATTTTTTTCTGACCCCATCAGGGAATAGCAGGATCATGTACCCTGGATATTTCCAGAATTTCACATTTCTAATGCAAACACGAAGATTTTTATGAGCAAACCAAGTTATATATAAGGCAGCTCTATATTTCTAAACCAACAAAGTATGTTTAAGTTGCTAAAAAAAAAAGAGGGCTTCCCTGGTGGCACAGTGGTTGGGAGTCTGCCTGCCGATGCAGGGGACGTGGGTTCGTGCCCCGGTCCGGGAGGATCCCTCATGCCACGGAGCGGCTGGGCCCGTGGGCCATGGCCGCTGGGCCTGCGCGTCCAAGGCCTGTGCTCCGGGACGGGAGAGGCCGCAGCGGTGAGAGGCCCGCGTACCGCAAAAAAAAAAAAAAAAAAAAAAAGAAATAAAAAAAAAGAAATACACACATATGAAAAAGTATTGCTTATATTTAAGTTTTCCATAAATTTCCACCAAAAAAGAATAAATCTCTTTTTTTTTGGATACACAATGTCTGACTATATAACATATTTTCTAGTTGGAAGCAAAGACTTACCACAAAAGGTTTCCTGGAATCTAGAGGAAAGTTTCTCAATGACCCCATAGGTCTCCACATAGAAAACGTGCTCGTCCAGGGGCTCACTGGCCATCATCCTGAGGGACTCCATGTCTGCCCGGTCCACGCCCACGGCGTACAGCTCAATACCGGACGCCTGGGCCCGAGCCGCCACTTCATTCACCTGATCCTGGGGCCGCCCATCTGTCACAATGATGGCCACCTTAGGGATGTTGGAAGCGGGTCCCCGAGCTCCTGCCTCCACTGTGAAAGCTTCGTCCATCGCTGTCTGGATGGCCAGGCCCGACATGGTCCCTGTGGACAAGGGTGTGATCTGCGCCACGGCCTGTTTCAGGGACTGCTTATCCGAGTGGGTCTGGAGATGGAACTCGATCTTCACGGTGCTGGCGTAGTTCACCACTGCCACCCGCGTGTCTGCCGGCCCGATGTCCAGAGTGTCAATTACCCGCGAGACAAAGGTTTTTACTTTGGTGAACTCCAGAGGCCGTACACTACGAGAACTATCAATGATAAACACCAAGTCCAAGGGCATGCTCTTGCAAACACCTGCAAAGAAGGGTGTGAGAAACAGACATAACTAAGCGATGAGCAGACCACAGTCAGAAATGGGGCAGTTCTGGGACTTCCTTGACAGTCCAGTGGTTAGGACTCCACGCTTCCACTGCAGGGGGCGAGGGTTGATCCCTAGTCCGGGAACTAAGATCCCACATGCCCGTGCTGCCAGGCCAACACAAACAAAAAAAAAAAAAACAAGAAAGAAAGGGGGTCAGTTCTCCCACCCAGAGAGCTCTGGCCAGCATCCCTTGATCCCAAATACCCCATTGTCTGCTGTCTTCCCCCAAGACCACCCTCCCTTTGGATGTTGAAAGCACTGAGGCCTTCAGGATTCCCTAGTGAGAATTCACATACAGGTGTGACATTTCCCCAAATATCTCCCCTACAGGCTGGCTGAGTCTTCAAATTTCACTGGGAACCGTATCCTTCTGCTTAAAGTTTTGTTCAAAGGTTCCTCTAGACTCCCAGGAATGAATGGATTCCAGACCTCTCTTGGGCTTCTTGGCCATCAGAGGCAATGGGACAGTGACCCTGAATCGTGTGAAAGGTGAACTCAGGGCACCCTCACTGCACCCTCCCCTGCCTGCCCAGGCCTCAGAGCCCCTCGGGCAATGGCAGTGTGTGAGGTAAGGCACACTGGTGCTCTCGTGCTGGCCTCCTTCTTTTACCCCACTTCCAAGGCAGTGAAAACTGCTCCAGAGTAGCCCTAAATTCTCCCTCCATCTGGTCATTCACTCACGTTTAGTGAACTTTGAGGTCCAACTAGCCCTGAGTTACAGTTTGAAAGTGGAAAGAAGGATAACAACTTAATCTGGTCCCTGTTGACTTCCATCTTTGTCAGCATGTCTTGTTTTAAGAAGCAGAGATTTTGACCTAGTATCTGTCCTACTGCCCCCACCAAAGTGTCTTAATCACCTCTCTCTCATTTTTTCATTCACCAAATATATTTTTTTGAGAGCCTACCATGTATTAAGCCATGGGGCTACAAAAGCAAATAAGCCAGATTCCCTGCCCTCAAGAAGCTTGCATCGTTCCCACACAAAAGTACCTGCACATTGCAGCAACACTACATTTTTGTTTTCAGCACATCCTTCTTATCCTTTTTTCCTCTAATCTCGTTCTATACTCCTCCCTGTCCTAGCCACCCAAATCAAATCCAAAAGTCAGGACTAGCTAAGAAAGAAGCCATTCCTCTTCTTTCAACACACACACACATGCACATGCACATGCATACACACACCAAGCCCTGAATGGAAATGAGATCCTTGGGCATGAAGTGTCATTCAGGGTTCTTTTCTTTCCTAGTAGGGGGCTGGAAATTGATGCAACTCTAAGAAGGCAATTTACTCATTGTGTAGGGGGAAAAGGTGTAGGTATTTATTCATTCAAAATAAATTCCTAGGCTAAGCAGTTGATGACAGAAAAAGCCCAGTCTGGAGCAGGAATTATGCATCTGTATAGTTTTCTTTTAAAAACTGAAAAGTATCCTCTTGGTTTTAGCCTGATTCCTAGAGGTATTAACTAAAACAATAAATAACATCCTACTTTCAATAACACTGAGGGATCACAGGATTCCAACACAACAACCCTGTGAAGTTAGAGATGCAGAGGTTGTTTTTATACCCATTTTACAGGCGAGAAAACTGAGTCTCAGGAAGCTGTAAGACCTAGAAAGTGGTAGAAAATAGCGGTAGATTGCACTCCAGGTTTCCTGACTCCCAGCCCAAAGGGACCTTTCATTTCATGGTTGCCTCTCTCTGAAAGAACATTTTCTACTACCAAAATTAACATTACCTCATGTACCTAGTAAACATCCTGCTTGGTGACTTTGAGCCACCAGCCTGAAATATGCTGTGCGTCATGTATTTAGCTAGGTCAAAAGGAATTAATTCTTTAAAAAAAAAAAAAACCTCCAGAATTTCATTTCATCCCTAATTACCATGCATCGAAAGCAAAGAAGAAGAAAATCCTTCCAGGAGTTGGATCTGGACTTTTTTGCATAATTTGAGTAAAGGGAAAACTACATGTGATACAAACCCATATCTGACAATGCTGTCACTAACACCCAAGTGGTGTCCTTACTAATATCGAGGCTATGTTCTTGTAAGTAAACATGCAGGATTCCTTGCTTCTTCACTTGATTTTTCACATGGAATCATCTATGGGAGGTCACAGGGGTGTGGTGGGCAGGAATAATGCCCCCCAAAGATGTCCATGTCCTAATCCCCAGAACCTGTAATTATGTTAATTTACATGGTAAAGGAGACTTTGCATGTGTGATTAAGTTAAAGGCTTGAGATTGAGGATGTTGTCCTGGATTATTCTGGTGGGTCCAATGTAATTACAACAGCTCCCAGAGTGGAAGAGAGAGGCAGAAGAGGAGATCTGAGAGATGACATGTGAGGACTCATCCTGCCTTTGGCGGCTTTGAAAATGGAGGGAAACGGCCACAAGCCAAGGAATGGGGGCGGCCTCTACAAGCTGAAAAAGGCAAAGAAACGGATTCTCCTCTAAGATCTTTCCAAAAGGAACATGTCCCTGCCGACACCTTAATTTTAGTCCAGTGAGACTAGTGTCAGACTTCTGAGCCACAGAACTCTTAGATAATAAATGTGTGTTGTTTCAAGCCACTAAGTTCATGGTAATTTATTACAGCAGGAATAGAAAATACAGGGGGCTTGACTCAGATGGCAGGACATTCTGTGAGCATCTGCTTACTTCCTGATTCAGACCCCCTTATCATTAATTGTTTTTGAATCTCACTCCCCTTTACTAGATAACAGCACTTTGATTCTCAGAAACCAAGAAAATGAGAATCTGAATTTCCTAAAATGTTTCCTTACTCACAATAATTGTCCATTTCTGATAGCTCTGCTAGAAATAAAAGCCCATAGCAAAGCTTAGCAGTTTCTGGGTGCAAAAAGAAGTGAATTTGAAAAAGAGTGGAATGTTGTGTTTATTAAAGAATTATCATTCAATATTGGTTTGGGTTTCAGGTAATAAAGGACCAGTACTGCATAGGAGGAACATTGACCACCCCACGCAGAATCCCTCCTCTCCCTCCCTGATGCTTCCCCAAGGGAGGTGGATCAGGACGAGAGGTAAAATTAACTTCTGGGAGAAAGGCTTCTCCCCTACCCCCATTCCTGGCCTGGAGCAACCAACTGGTTACTAACTGAATTGAACCATGGTGAACCCTGGCACTCCCTGCCTCAATGACAATGCTCTTGCCATATCAAATCCAGCCCACTGGAGCTGATGCAGGAAAGAATCCTTTGTGCTCTTCCTCAACATTATCCAGAAAGGTGCAGGAGGGGTAGACAACACAAATCAACCTGGGCCATGAAGCATCACTGGCCAGATGAGGCTGGACATCCAGAAAATGGTTTGATGCAGCCTCTCTTTAAAGCAGGACTTTAACAAGTCTGATGCTGGACTTTTTGGTAATGAAAATAAAACCTTATGTAAACCATATTGACAGCTTGGTAGCTTGAAGCAGTGGAAAGTTCCATGCTTGAGTTATCTGAGTCCTGAGTTTTATTCTGGGCTCTGACACTGATTTGCTGGGTCCCCTCCCCTTGACGAGCCTCAGTTACCCTATATTTGCTGTCAGGGGCTGTGTCAGATGATCTTCCCTCTCTGCTGCTCTAGGAGCTTTGCTCAACCAGAGAACTAAAAGCAGAATCTCAGGAAAGGTTTACTGAGCTGAACCAGAGGTGGGTCTAGGACAGAGAGCTGAGAGGCGCCTGGTGTTCCCACGGCTGCCCCATCCTCTCTGCCCAAATCTCAGGGGGCAGTTGCTGGAGTTTGACCTTCAGGAGACCCAAAGTCTAGCCCTGACTATGAGTGACCTTGGGCATCTCTCTCTTCCCTTCTCTGGACCTCAGTATCCCCACAAGATTCATCGGGGAGGGGATCTTTCTCCTGCACCACAGTCTGGCTCCGGCTGGGATGGAGGGAATACCTGGTGGATGACGGAGGCTCTTCCTCCTCATTCAACGCCTGATGCCCCTGCCCACCCAACCATCCCGCCCGGCCCCGGCCGGGGATCTCCCTCCTTCCTGGAGGGTGTCCCTCCCTGAGGCCCTCTCAGGTCCCTCTCGGCCTGGGGTCCCTCTCCCGTCCCCGCCCAGGCCGTGTACCTGCACCGCGGGCCCCGCCGTGCTGGCCGGCCCCAGAATAGGGCGTGCCGGTGGGGGCGGCCGGAGCGGGACGGCGTCCGGGGCTGCCCCCTGGGCCGCGGGTCCCCAACTTCAGGAAGCCGGGGCGGTCCAGGGGGCCGGGGACGGCGGGGGGTGGCAGCAGCAGCAGCTGCCAGAGCAGCAGGAGCAGTCCCGGCAGATGGCGCAGCATCGTGGGCTTGGCGCTGCTGCCCGTGTCCGTCGGGGGGTCGTCGCTCCCTCGCTGGCTGGGTCAGTCGTGGGCCCGTGCGCCGCTCCCGGGCGGCCAATTTAAAGGTCCCGCGGCCGTGGGCCCCGCCCCGCAGCCTTCGGTCCCGCCCCTCGGCCGTAGGCCCCGCCCAGCGAACCCGTCCGGGGCCGCGCGCCGCCTGCTCAGTGCATTCCCGCGGCTGGCGTGGAATGTCTGGGGCCTCTCGGCCGGCGGCGCGGTGTCCGACTCCGGCCCGCCGCCGCCGCCCCTCCCGCCCCTGCCCTGCGCCGGCCCGGTCTCGTCTGGGTGGTCTCGGCCCGGTGCCTCCCGGCCGGGCTCTGCCTCCCTCCAAACTTCTGCCTCGCTGTACACCCGGGGCCTGGTCGACCCCACTCGTCTGGCCAGGGCCTCAGGCTCCCGGTTCAGGAAGCCCGAGCTCTGCCGTCCAGCTCCGTTCAGGTTTGCCTGCCTCAAGGTTTCACCTCCATCCTCACACTACATTCCTTTCCCCTACCAAGTAACCCAGGTTTTTCTGTGGGCTCTCTGTAAAAAAAATTAAAACTAAAAAAGGCTCATAGATTTCTACCAGCATGAATAGACATGCTTTCATCGCAGCTTCAAAAATCCATAAACATTTGAACTTATATTACCAGGACTAGAAAGTCAAACATACGTTGCCCAGAGAGCCCCCTGTGAGCTGGAAGGACAGCCTGTACCACAGGCTTCGAAGGCTCTCCCTTTATCCCACTTCCTCCCCAGAAGAGTGATGGTGTCAGCTCAGGACTGGAGGCTGCCCAGGGGACCCTCCAGGAACTCAGTCTACTGGCAGAGAAAGATGCATAAATGGTGTACCTGTCTAAGGGAACAAAACACACTGAATTCAAGGAGAGACTGGCTCTGCCTGAGGAAACCAGTAAGGCTTCTAAAGTAGCTTTTAAAAGCTACACTCCACACAGTAACCTTAAAATCACTTCTCTTCTTAAGCCTTGCAATGTCACTTCCAGTAAAATCCGAGCTCCTTTTCATGGCCACCTCGTCTACTGAACTGACCACATCTGGGACTGTACTCTACTCTCCATGCGTCAACCACACTACCCTTCCCTCTGTCCTGGAGGACACCAAGCTTGTTCCCACCTTGTGGCCTTGGCACCTGGTTGTCCCACTTCCCATCTGCCATCTTCTCCCCCCACCCTAACACACCCATCTCCCTCTCATCACCTCAGAGCAGTGGTTCTCAAACAATTTCTCATCTCATCAAACCTCACAGAATCTACACACTCCATCAGTATCCATGGGAGCAGCTTATTAGGACATTGAGAGTCATAAGGAGGGAAAACATCTCTCAGCTCCCAGTGAGAATTCACCAATTTCAAAGAATCTTAGAAGAAGCTAGAATGTTATCATAATGGGAAAGGGACACTAAGAAGATTGAAAGAAATTATGCCAAGGTGAGAAGGGCTTGCCAAACACAATGTCTGCCAGCTCTATGGACATATGTCATTTGTCAGTCATCATACTCTTTGGATGATTCTCAAAGCCTTTGAACACTCTTACTAAACTTGAGGATTCCAACTTTATGAGTCAGCACCTCCCCAAGTAGAATCCAGCAACTTGTTTCTCAGCATCTCTTGCAGCTATATATGCAAGGGACCCAGACTTCACTGACCAGATGAGCTCGGCCATTCTGTTTCAGCAGCTAGTGGTGAAAAGAAGCAAGCACTTTGTAGACTTCATTCTGACAAGGGTGGGGAGACAGCTAGCTTTCAAAGCAGCCATGGAGAGGGTAGAGCTGGATTCAGTGCCTGGGGAAAGCAGGGTGAGCTCTGTTGTCTGTGCCCAGCAGCAGTAGCTGTAGAAGTCCCCTAGAACTGACCTGCAATATCATCTGGGAGTGTTTCATGACTGTGTGATCATGATTCTATTAAGTCTTTGAGAATAAGCAGAAAATGTGGGAATTAAGTTTAAACTTTATGTTCTAATGTCTGTGCAGTTTTTAATGCCAGCTTCCTTGCTACATGAGAGTTGGTTGAAGGCCATGTTGGCTGCTCTGGAAAAGAAGAGGACTACTTTTGAAACTTAGGTAGCACATTTGTATCATTGCCAATAAGTTCTGAAGAGGTCTTTTAATGACCTACTGCTATTAATTAACATTTAGAACTCAAGATGTATTTCTATTCAAAACAATTGAATTAATATTTGAAAAGAGCAACTCACAGCAATTTTGATTCCTTTAATAAAAGATTGGCATTGATTTTTGTTGTTTCTTTTTTTGTTGTTGTTTTGTTTTGTTGCGGTACGCGGGCCTCTCACTGTTGTGGCCTCTCCCGTTGCAGAGCACAGGCTCCGGACGCGCAGGCTCAGCGGCCATGGCTCACGGGCCCAGCCGCTCCGCGGCACGAGGGATCTTCCCGGATCGGGGCACAAACCCACGTCCCCTGCATCGGCAGGCGGACTCTCAACCACTGCGTCACCAGGGAAGCCCTACTGTTTCATTTTATAGATATAAGCATGAGTATTAAGTTCCATTACTTAATAAAAAAAAATGTCAACCAATTCATTAGTCATCAATGTAATGTCTTCCTCTTCAGAGCAGTCTTTCCTGAGGCCATATCTTAGTTTTTTCAAGCTTATTTTTACCACTATCTACTATAACAACTACATTTTATATCATGAATCAGGTGCTACATAAATATACGATAGGGATATATACAACAGAAGTAGTAATTTCCTGAAACAAGTTACCCTTACCACATGTGACATACTCTAATGTCTTCTGTTTTATTCATGTCCATTCGGTTCTATTTCATTTTTTTAAAAAAATCTGGTCATCAACATCTAAACAGAGTTCATGATTCACTAATGTTTCTCAGTCAGCAGTTTGAAAATTGTTTTAAATATTCTTTCCTAGTGTCTCTTCCTTTCCAATCTATTACAGTATCCTGTGTGTTTCTTTTATATATTTTTTAAAAATATTAAATGTATTTATTTCTATACCCCACTAGACTGAAGGCTCTGGGAGCGCAGAGCTGACGCCTGTGTTGTCTGCTGAATTCCTGTAAATTCTCCCTCACCGTGTGCAGGTTCACGGTCTATGGTGGGACCAGGACTTCAGGAAATGAAAGCTCATAGAACAGGGCTGATATTTAGCTGTGCCTTGGCAGGACAGTAAACAGGCATGACAGATTGTTTGTAGAAGAAATTAATTGGCATTACTTTTCCAAGAGTCAAACGATGCTGAGGAAATGGCTTTTCTCAGATTCACTCCACTGCCTGACAAGAGCCGGCTCTGTGCTGGGCATGGGCCCCGCAGACAGGCCCTTCCTCTGGCCTCCTCTAGCGGGGGGAGTTGGTGCTCCTCTACCACAGGCTCTTTCTCTGAAGAAATGCAGGGGGAGACGCAACATGAAGCACAATGGTCTGTTTCAGCACATTCGCATGTAGGCACATGTAGAAATCAAGACCATTTCGGTTTTGATAAAGAGGTCTAAACTCTTTCGGCTAGTGAATAAATTATGGGTAACTCTCTTTAAAAATTCGTCAATACTGCTATGTTGTTTGTACAATTCTACAAGACTGTTTCTTTATCATTCAGCTCTAGCTAGGTTATGCCCTGATAACTAATGACTCCAAAATCTCGGGGTCTTATAGCAACAAAGATTTACTTCTTGCTCTGTTATGTGTCTTTCATATGGCTACATCTTCATTCTGGCACACAGACTTAAGGGGCAGCCTCAATCTGGAATATGCTGGTCTTGTGACAAAGGGAAGAAATGAGAGATGGCAGAACCAGATGACAGATCTTAACGTTTTTGCAAGGAAGTGGCTTCTGTTAATTCCACTCACATGTTACCCCAAGTTAATGAACCCCAAACCAAAATCCCATCACGTGGGCAAGCCTGATGTCAGCGGATGGGGAATATAAGCCTTTTACAAGAGGTATACCAAATTGCTAAAAGCCATAATGCGATCTAGCACAATGTCTTTATACATCTTTTATAATGCGATGGATGGGTACCCCCTGGGGTTTCCTCTCTTGGTTCAGTAAGAACTTTTGGGTTTTTTATCCAGATCAGTCTCTCATCAAGAGGCCCCTGGCTTCGTCTGATCTAACCACTTTCTAACAGCTTTTCGGCTCCAGGGTGAGAGAGCCTCCATGGATTGGTCTCCATGTTCTTGCTGCTTGGTGACTGGTCAGTAAGGGAGCTGCACCAGCTCCCCCGCCCAGGCCAGTTGGCAAATCAACTGAAAGCCTTGTCATCACTCCCAGGAGCCAAGCCCTCTCCTTCTGGTTGTGTGCTGCTGCCCAGCTTCAAAGGCTCCCAGGACACATGCAAGGCTGTGGTGTCGGTTGGACTCCGAGAGATATTTTCTCCATATTCTGGACTTACTGATTTATGACAAAAATGCCCAGTTGTGCTATTTAGAGAAATTCTCAGGTTCAGTCATCTCTGACTCTGCTGGAAACCTAGAGAAGTAGGCCTGTTGAACACACAACCTAACCCATGCATAAGAATCACTCGGGAGACTTTTAAAGGCAGAGTCCTGGGTCCCCACCCCAGATATTCTGATTCAGGTGGTTTGGGAATCAGCCAGGAATCTGCATTTAACAACCTCTGGAGGCAACTGCCACAGAGGGAGTCTGCAACATGGTGGTTCTAAAGATCTTGGCAACAAGCCTGGACGGAGACCCACTGCAGGGGCAGGGGCAAGAAAATAGCCACCCAGCATGGAGGGTGCATGGTGAGACCGCGTTCCCACACCAAAGGGGCCTTGCCGAGGGACCAGCTCTGTGGTCATGAGACATCTTGGACCAGGGAGTGACTGCCCTCTCTCCTCCTTCTCTCCACACTTCTCAAGAGTAGTCACTGATGACTTGGATCACCAAATGCAAAGGCCCCTTGGGAGAGTTCAGACAGTTCCACTTTGGCCGATGCTCCAGTTTCAGCCCCTTCCTGCCGGGCTGGGGTATGACCCCGATTCTGTACCAAGTGTCTATTTCCTTCGCCACTTCCTTTTCTGCCTTCCACACTCTATACAGTCTGGAAATCCACAGGCTTTTTTCTAGGTACTTTTAAAAAATTATAATAGGTGTTTTTCCTTGTTGTAAAAGTAATATAACACTGTATAGAATCCAGGAAATGTAGGTAAGCAAAAATAAGAAAAAAAAAATATCCATGACACTACCACCCCAAAGATACACTATGGGATATTATCTCTTTTTCTCTGCTTATATATTCATCTATTTTATTTAAAATGAGATCATACTGTATATTGTGGTCTTGTAACTTGCTTTCTGTACTTAATGCATTGCAAACAATGTACCATTACAATTATTCTTCTAAGACAACATTTTTAATGGCTATACTGTATTCCATCGTATATTCCATTTATTTAACCAATTCTCCATTGTGGGACATTTAGTTTCTACTTGTTTTTAAATTATAAACGGTGCTTCAATGAATCTCCTTTTATGAATTGTTGTGAATTACTGTTCCTTCCCTAGAATAAATTGCTGGAAGTGGAAAGTCTGAATGACCAGGGCTTCTTTGGTTCTTTGTGTACCATCTCTGTCAGGAATTTCATCTGATGTGGTTTCAGCTACCACTCCTCTGCTGGTAATTACAAAATCTGGGTCTCGTCCCAATCCTGCTCCTGGACAGTAGACCTCCATTAATAACCCTGCCGGTTGTACTCTCTATTCACAGGTCACAAAAGCACTCCAAGCTCAAGCATTTCCAAGGGTGAACTCAACCTCTTCCTCTTTAATGAACTCCCTCTCCTTTATTCTCATTTCTGCCAGTGGTACCGGTATTCTCCCAGCCACACAGGCATGAAGTCGGTGTCCTCTTTCCTCTCTCGAGGCCTTTATATTAAATAACTTACCAATGGGAATTCCCTGGCGGTCCAGTGGTTAGGACTCCATGCTTTCACTGCCGAAGGCCTGGGTTCAATCCCTGGTCAAGGAGCTAAGATCCCACAAGCTGTTTAGCGCGGCCAAAAAATTTTAATAAATAAATAAAGTTACCAAGTCTTCTACCCACATCTTCACCTGTTCAGATCTGTCCAATTCTCAAGGCTTATCTCTAATCACCTAATTGTAGAAAGTATATTCTTATCCTTCCAGCCAGACATGAGCCCCAAAGGAGAGGAAGGGGAAGACAAGAAGAAATATTTGAAGAAATAATGGCTGAAAACATTTCCAAACTTGATGAAACCTATAAATCCACAGATCCAAGGTCAATGAACCCCAGCCACAAGAAACACACAAACACAGAACATAAAAATGTACATAATGGGGCTTCCCTGGTGGTGCAGTGGTTGAGAGTCCACCTGCCGATGCGGGGGACACGGGTTCGTGCCCCGGTCCGGGAAGATCCCACATGCCGCGGAGCGGCTGGGCCCGTGAGCCATGGCCGCTGAGCCTGCGCGTCCGGAGCCTGTGCTCTGCAACGGGAGAGGCCACAACAGTGAGAGGCCCGCGTACAGCAAAAAAAAAAAAAAAAAAAAAAATGTACATAATGTAAAAACTGTACAAATCAAAATGTACAATCAAGGAACATCATAAAAAACTGCTCGAAACCAGTGATAGAGAAAAACTTTTAATCACCTGGAAGAAAAAAACCAAAAAGAATTTCCATACAGAAGAACAAAATTAAGCAAGACAGCAAATTTCTCAATGTAAACAATGTGTGCAGAATAACAGTGCAGCAACATCTTTAAAGTACTGAATGAAAAAAAACCTGACAACCTAGAATACCATATCCTGGGAAAGTATCTTTTGAAAACAAAGGTAAATTAAAGACATTTTCAGACATGCAAAAGCCAAAAGAATCCAGTAACAGCAGAACCACACTGCAAAAAAATGTTAAAACACGTCCTCTGCCTTAAAAAACTATATTAGAATTACCATATGACCCAGCAATCCCACTACTGGGCATGTACCCAGAGAAAACCATAATTCAAAAAGACACATGCACCCCAATGTTCATTGCAGCACTATTTACAATAGCCAGGTCACGGAAGCAACCTAAATGCCCACTGACAGATGAATGGATAAAGAAGATGTGGCACATATATACAATGGAATATTACTCAGCCATAAAAAGGAATGAAATTGGGTCATTTGTAGAGACGTGGATGGATCTAGAGACTGTCATACAGAGTGAAGTAAGTCAGAAAAACAAATATCGTATATTAACGCATATATGTAGAACCTAGAAAAATGGTACAGATGAACCAGTGTGCAGGGCAGAAATTGACACAGATGTAGAGAACAAACATATGGACACCAAGGGGGGAAGTGGCGGTGGTGGTGGTGATGTGATGAATTGGGAGATTGGGATTGACATGTATACACTGATATGTATAAAATGGATGACTAATAAGAACCTTCTGTAAAAAAAATAAAATTCAAAAAACCCCCAAAAAACCGTCCTCTGGCTGAAGAATGTTAACAGATGGAAATGTGGATCTACAAAAGGAATGAAAGCACCAGAAATGGTAGCTAAATGGGTATATATGTAGGTTTTTATAAATTTATTTATTTATTATTGGCTACATTGGGTCTTCACTGATGCGTGTGGCTCTCTCCAGTTGCGGTGAGCGGGAGCCACTCCTCGTTGCGGTGCGTGGGCCTCTCATTGCGGCGGCCTCTCCCGTTGCGGAGCTCGGGCTCTAGGTGCGTGGGCTTCAGTAGTTGTGGCACGCAGGCTCAGTAGTTGTGGCTCATGGGATCTAGAGCACAGGCACAGTAGTTGTGGCGCATGGGCTTAGTTGCTCCACGGCATGTGGGATCTTCCCAGACCAGGGCTCGAGCCCGTGTCCCCTGCATCGGCAGGTGGATTCTTAACCACTGCGCCACCAGGGAAGCCCTAGGTTTTTAAATTATTTTTCTCTTTAAAAGATAATTAACTGTTTAACCAAAAATAAGAGTCACAGAAGGTCAGAGGAAGAAGGAATCTTGGCAGCCACTTGTTTGCAGAGTTATTTACTAATATCATTCAACTGATGGGAGGGCCAGGAATATAAATCAGGTTTCCTGATGCCTTGTCCAGATTTTCAGCTACCTAACTGAATGATGACAGATACAAAGCTCCTTTCCAACAGACCAGAAAACAGTTACTCTTTTTCTGGTTTCCAGGTCAAATACTTTTCTTCTTCCTTTTCAGACCTTCCTCTAGCCATTCTTGCTCACACACCCCCTCATGATAATATTTGCATAGGGCTTTATAGCTGCCAACCCTCCCACGTCTGCTCCCTCACTTGATCCTAAAAACAACTCCAAGAAGTCTGTAGGCCAGGAATTTGCATCTTCTGGATTTTACAGATGAAGAAACTGAAGCTCAGACCCCAGTGAAATTTCCCAAGATGAGGGAATATCTTGGTGAAATTAGGAACTGAATTTCAATCTTCTGTCTCCAGGTCTTGTGCTCATTCCACCAGCGCCATTCTGCCTCCCTCATGTGCCCGAATTTCATGTTATTTGGCAACATTCACCTTGCTCTTATTTTCTCATACTTGAAGTCATGACTTTTCTAGAAAAACAAAGCAACCTCAGAAAAGCAAAGGCACGACTTTTTCTTTCAGTCAACTCTTGAGCTTATTTATAACATATGCCTTCTGTGAAAGGAAAAGGAGACCTGAAAATGGCACACACAGCATTTGCCTACAAGGAACACTGGAACAAACGGACTTAGAACAAACTAAGTTCCACAATGACTGAACAAATTAGCCTGGGAAACAGAGCAATTAGTACACCATCAAACAGAAGGAACAAAATGTATAGTTTAACAATGGAAAGTCTCTTGGTTTCATATTGTAAGACCCTTTAAATGTAGGTGTGCTGTACTCCACATTTAGATAACCCAACTTATACTGAAAATAATCTATTAGCAGTGAAAATTTTGTGGCGACTAATTGTTACATTCAGTAAACATTTACTACTCCCGACCCCACGCCCCCGGTTTGCATAGGTCATTGAACTAAATGCTGTGGATGGAAAAAAAAGAGGCCCTTCTTTCCAAGTTGTCCACTAACAGGGACACAGATACAATATAACATGAGCTATAATGGAGGCAGGTGCTGGAGAGGAAAGGAAGCAGCCCAATTCACCAAATCATTCTCCAAAGCCAATTCATAGAAAGTCCATTTGTCAAATGATCAGAGGAGAGAATGACCAATGTACAGAATTTACCACTTAGTAAAATCTTCTTTTAAGTAGTATTTTTAAAATATTTCAGTATATAAAAATGTATTCTTCTGAGTACTTACTACAAGTCTGCCCTTGTGCTAAACACTGTACACACTGGCTTCATCTTAGGAAGTTACTGTACGAATTAAAGCTCACAGAAGTTAAGTAACTTGGCCACACTTACATGGTAAATCAGTGGCAAAACTGGGGTTTAAAACCAAGTTTATCTGAATCCATCATGTGATTTCTCAGCAACTCCCTACAGTCTTACAGCAGCTACTGATTTTCGGTTATGTACTAGGCACTGTACTAGGGTAGGTACATGAATTACAGCATTTATTTACAACTCTGTGAATTATGAGTCCTTTTCCAGATGAGAGACTCCAAGGAGCCGTATAATTCATTTCAGGACTCTCATCTGTTTGAAACCCGTAGCTTCCTGTCCACTAAAAGACAGTCATCAGGGACTTCCCTGGTGCCGCAGTGGTTAAAAATCCACCTGCCAATGCAGGGGACATGGGTTCCATCCCTGGCCCGGGAAGACTAAACCCGTGCATCACAGCTCCTCAGCCTGCGCTCTAGAGCCCGCGAGCCACAACTACTGAGCCTGCGCACGTAGAGCCCGTGCTCTGCAACAAGAAGCCACCACGATGAGAAGCCCACGCACCGCCAACGAAGGGTAGCCCCTGCTCGCAGAAACTAGAGAAAGCCCGCACACAGCAACGAAGACCCAACACAAAAATAAATAAAGACAGTCATCATAATGACCTACAATGGCCAATTCAAAACCTCTCTGCACTGTCTCCCATCATTCCCCACTCTCCTCCCTCTCCACTCACCAAGCTACTTTTTGAACGTACCTGGCGTGCTCCTGCAGGTCCCTTGGCCTGGGATATTCCTCCTTCCTCATTCTCCAGGTCTTACTCACATGTCACCTTCAAAGTGTGGCCTTTCCTGACACCATTTAAAACTGCACTCCCCCCCCCCACCTTTCCTTGTTTCTTTGTTTTTCTCCATAGCTCTATCACTAACTTACTATACAGGTTATTTTAAATCATCTGCCTCTCCCCACTAAAATAAGACCAGGGATTTTTTTTTTTTTTTTTACATTTTGCCCATCCCTACATTTCTTGCACCTGGAACAAAGTACATGCTCAAAACTTACTGAATTGCATTAAACTTTTGCTCAAGATTAAATAGAAGTGAGAACTGGGTATTGAACCCAATAGAGGATGCCAGAGAGAATGTATATTCTGGTGAGCTCAATTTTGGGAACAAGGGCCTCATGGGACCCTTTAGTTGACAGATCTCGGAAACACCTGGAACTTTACAGAGCTTTTGCAGCTACACAGTGTTAAGTAAAAGTTGAGAAAGTGAAGCAAGATAGCCAAAACCACAACACAGAGTGGCATGGACAAGTGTAGATGTGGGTGAAGAAAGCTAGAGAAAGAAACTGAGTAATTAAAAAGATAGGCAAACCTCAATACAATATTTTGAAGGCCAAGAGAAGAGTGACTTTGAAGGTTAGGTAGTTGGTAACACTGAATGATTAAGAAAAAATGAAGTTAGAAAGGATAACAGAACTTTGTCATTTAGGAGGGCATCAGCATCTCATGAGACATTTTTGTGGGAATGTGAAGAGAGTATCAAACTTATGAGTCAGAAGGGTGAAATGTATGAGCTACTCATGGTGAAGTTGCTTATTTTAAAAAACAGGGCTAAGCATTTATCTTTCAGTGCTACCTCTATCTGAATTTCAGAATCAAATATACTAAGTAACCTAGTTTTTCTCTAGCACTAGCAGAAGGAAAAAAATTAACTTTTAAAGGCAAACAGTTTGGGTATATTTACTAGGATATTTAACTGTTATGTGACAACAGATTTCCCTCTGATGGAAAATGATCCCTTAACAATAACAACATTTTCCCCTTCCTTGGTGGAAATAATTGGGGTTAATATATTATGACTGTTCTCCAGTTAAAAAGTGTAAGGCCTGTGTCCTTTCCCAGAAGACAAACCTGCTTCGAATGAAGTAGTGATCAGAAGCTGTGATGGTCCACATATCCACTCCAGGGACAGGAACAGTGCCCAGTTGGGTCCACCGAGCTTGGCTATGGCTATTCTCAAAGTACTAAAAAACCCTGGCAGTCTGAGTTTATTGTAATAGAAAATGTTGGGTTTCACCTATCAAAAAAGGATAACAGATTTAAAAAAAACACAATAAATATTTCAGAGATTTATTAAAGCATCTTATCACAAAGATGGAAACACATACAAAATTAGAAACATGCAACCATCATCTTCCACAGTCAAGTTAAAATGTTATATATTTTTCCTGTTTTCAGAGCTGAAAATCTCAGATCTTATACCGAACTCGCTCACCCTGAATATCTCATTCATTCTTCCTGGAAGTATCCAGGGCAGCAAATAACCAAAATGCAAACTATTATATAAACAAAGTGCAGTTAGAAAAGAATATGCGTAGAGAATGCCCGCTTCCCACCCACCCCCCAATCAAAGGCAAACAATGGCACTTTGCTCTTGCTTAACCTAGACTGTCTTCAAAAACTATTAAAATGTAATACACTTAACAACAACAAAATCTGACTTTTAATAACTATCCAAAAAGCTTGTTAGTGTTTAAACAAAGGAAAATGTACTTTATATCCAACAAGTTTGAAGAGCCCTGTGTTGCAGCATTTTGTAAAATAAACACAACAAAAAGCTGGTATAGGGTTTATTGACAAAGGCAGAATTTCTTCAGGCAGGTATGTAAGGAGGTGGTGGTTCCTTCTCAGGCATCTTCACTGCCATTTCATAGGTTGGCAAAACATACTGAAGAGAGACAAAAAATTATATTAGACTTAATTCTCCTTTAAAATTCTACCTGAATAATTCAGCTTTCAGAATTAATACCTTTAATAGGGGTATATAAACCTACGGAAGAGCTGAAGAAACCATTAGCTAAGTACACTTCACCCCTGAGTACACCTGACCCTTGAGCAATGTGGGCATTAGGGGCGCCGACACTCTGCACAGTTGAAAATCCACATATAACTTATAGATGGCCCTCCGTATCTGCAGTGTCACATCTGAGGATTCAACGCAGACTGTACAGTATTGTAGTATTTACTACTGAAAAACATCTACATATTAGTGGACCCTCACAGTTCAAACCCATGTTGTCCAAGGGTCAATTATAGCTCCTGAGAGTAGAGATGACTAATAACCTGGAGCTTTTACATGCAGGTGAGATGTCTGATCCAAGATCACTAGAGATGGATGATGGAAGGAGGGAGGGCAGAAAAAATTTTGCTTCTGAACTGACCCTGAGGCCACCAGGACACCTTGACAGGCGGTATGTGCCGCCACCCTCCCCTCGCTCCACTGTGACTGATAAAGCAGCAGTGCCAAGTACACCTCAGGAACTTAGGATCTTGGTGAAGCGTCCCGCTGAACCACGCTAAAGGAACGCTCCATCATGAGGCTGTATTTCATCAGAATCTGTAGGCAAAGGATCAAGTACTTGTGTCTTCTGCTCTAAGGTAAAGGGCACATCTATGTAGAAGAGTGGCATTTTTAATCTAAGTGACTCCAATGTGACAGGCTGGCCCTACATGTGTCACATATACTCTACATGCTGGAAACCTGGGAAAACAGTACAGCAGCAACTAGAGGGCCTGAGAGGTAGGCCTCCCAACAGACTCATGGAATCCACTGCATTCATCTCCCCACAGGAAAATCAGCTTCCCCTTTGGATCATATGGATGTTTTCGGAAAGCAACACAAGCTTCAGCTGATGGTACCCTATCCTTAGAAGTTCCAGAAGCCAAGAGCCTGGCTCGCCCACACTGCGGTTCCCTGTCTGATCTCCCCCTCAAAATGTAACACTTGGAGACCGATTACGAATCAAACCTATCGGCCAAACAGAATGAGATGAGCAGTGCAGGGTGCCTCTAGCCCATGTACCCAGGATTCCAAGTGGGAAAGGCTGAAACTTGTAGATACAAGCTATCCACAAGTTTAGGATTATCCCTAAACCATAGTTATGGCATTGAAGAGAAAGTCAAGATCCAGGGTCTTCTCTTTGGAATAACTGATAAAGGCTAGTGAAGATTTAATACTGTAAAGGATCATTCACCTGTGGAGGTGCTTCAAAGGCAGGGTACACAGCAATCTCTGGCATGTTTCTGTTGTTGATATATTTATAACAGTTCCAAACACAGTTGATTAGATAAGCCTAAAAGAATATAAACAAAATTTACATATGCTCGAAACTCAATAGGCCACCTGCTCTAAAATGAAGGTGACTTATAATGCTCTCCCCACTTTTCTCCACAGAGAAGGAAACCGGCATCCACTTGGACCTAGCACAGGCCAGGCGCTTTCCCTACCTGCCCTCACTTAAATGTCACAGGTTTTATTACCACTGTTTTACAGAGAAACCAGAGTTTCGGATTCCAATTCAAGTGTGACAACCATTGTGCTGCAGAAGAAATTCTATTTCTGAACCTTGGGAATTTTAACAGATTTTCAATCCAAATCATGAACCACATCCAAAAACACAATGATGTTCCTTAGGAAGAATCCTGGCGCTTCCAACCACTGCCTGGAAACAAGAGGGAGGACGTTCCCTGGAAGCTGTCTCTACCACTACATCAGAATAGGAGAACTGTAAGGAGACACAGCAACAAGAAGGTTTAGATGGACAGTGTCACAGTCCAAATGGCCCCCCAAATATTTAGTGAGCAACTCACCTTAAAAATGATGAACAAGGCAAAGAATACAAGAACAATGAACAGGAGGCAGCTGGAGTCCAAAGCCAGGAGGTCATCTTTATAGGGAAAATCAGGCTGTAGAAAAAAAAGGGGGGGGTGGGGGATGAATAGGCAGAGCAGAAAGGATTTTTATAGCAGGGAAACTATTCTGTTATGATATCACAATGGTGAGTACATGTCATTGTACACTTGTCCAAATCCCCAGAATGCACAACACCAAAAGTGACCTCTAATGCAAACCACGGACTTTGAGTGATAATGATGTATCAGTGCAGGTGCATCAACTGGAACAAATATCCACTGTGGCTCAGAATATGGACTGTGAGGGAGGCTGGGTGGGCAGGAGGGGGTATATGGGAACTCTGTACTTTCTGTTCAATTTTTCTATGAACCTAAAACTGCTCTAAAACTAAAGTTTATTAATTAAACATATACACACACACTTATAATTCAGCCATGGCACCTGTATTTTGTGATAACCTAGAAAGCATCTTAAGAATACAAAACAAAAGGCACCCAAATCAGAACTGATATTCTAATAAAAACTTATAAACAGAATTTAACTCAAAGTGCTTTTTAAGCCTCAGCATCATTAATGCATGCTATTGATCACTTAAAATATATGTTTGAACACTCAGAATACTCGTAAGAGTCTACACTGAGCTCATTTTACATCTTCCTGGCCTTTGGGAACACACTGTCTCCTGTACATGACCCCAGATTTGTCCCTGGGTCACTAAGTCAGGAGGTGCTGAGATTTACCTAAGTTTCTTGGGCCATTCAGTCCTACATGGGGAAAATGATTTTTTAAAAGCCAAGTGTCAGCAATTCCCTGGTGGGCCACTGGTTAGAACTCCGTGCTTCCACTGTGGTAGCCGGGGTTCCATTCCTGGTCGGAGAACTAAGATCCCACAAGCCTCATGGTGTGGCCAAAAAAAAAAAAAAAAAAAAAAAAGCCAATTGTCAGTCTCAATGCTCATCAGAAAGGGGCCAAAAGAAGGCACGTCCCTGGTTATGAAGCCAGGCAAGCTTATACTATTTACTGGACACATAAAATGTTCTGCTGAGAAAGATCAGCTGTATTTTTTTTTAATTAATTTATTTATTTTTGGCTGTGTTGGGTCTTCGTTTCTGTGCGAGGGCTTTCTCTAGTTGTGGCGAGTGGGGGCCACTCTTCACCACGGTGCGCGGGCCTCTCACTGTCGCGACCTCTCTTGCTGCGGAGCACAGGCTCCAGATGCGCAGGCTCAGTAGTTGCGGCTCACGGGCCTAGTTGCTCCGCAGCACGTGGGATCTTCCCAGACCAGGGCTCGAACCTGTGTCCCCTGCATTGGCAGGCAGATTCTCAACCACTGCACCACCAGGGAAGCCCAGATCAGCTGTATTTACTCAAATATTTCTTTAGCATTTACTGTGTGCAAGGCAATGAGCTAGGTTCGGGGAGAAAGGCATTACAAACTAAGTTAGGATTTACAAGCTGGCCAACAGAGAAAGCATCTTCCAGTCTGGGACACCAAGTGAATAACAGAACAGAGAAATCACTGGGGTTCTGCCAAAGGAATAGTAAATTCCTTTTGATGTTCTTCTATAAAGTTCATTTAATCCTTTAAAACTTCTGTTTTTAATGGAAACATCAACACAAAGGCCCAAATAATTTTACATTTTCATAAAAAAAGCACACAGAAATCCCAAGGACCAGAAGAAAATAGTATCCACACACCAACCCCAAACCCTAGCTACAAAGTGTCTCCTTGGAACAAAACTGTTCTTTAAGCCTTCATCTATAAATAAGAAAAGGACAAAAACTCAATGGGACCGGCTCCAGGGGGAACGCTATAAATTTTATTCAGAAGCCTTGCAAATTTTCAGCCAAGGACTACGTGATCAGGGAGAACTATGCTCAGGAAGCTGCTGACCAGGCCAGCAGGCCCTGCCCCGGGCCACCTCTCTCCAGCCCCATCACAGGCTGCTCCCACCACGTCTGCTGGGCCACCGCGGTCACCTCTGAGTTCCCTGACTATGCCACGTTCCTTCCTGCATCAAGGTGTCTCTTTTACCTGGAACTTTCTTCTGTACTTTTCCTATCTCAAGTCCTACTCAGACTCTTGAGTGCAATTCAAAGCTCACTTCCCACCCCAGGTGTGGTATCTGTGTGATACCCACTCACAAAGCAACCGACACTTTTACTTCACCGTTTTTATCACAATTTTAATTCAATAATCGTCAACTTCCCAATTCACTAGAAAGTAAGTTTTAACTGATATAGCCCTAGGACTGAGCAGAGTGCCCTGCACATAGGAAGCCATCAACAAATGTTTTTTGAATGAATGAATAATAAATTTGTGGTATGCAAAATGGACTATCTGAAGTGGGTTTCAAGAAAATTCCCCAAAAGACAGCATTTGTTAAATAAACTTCCATTCATCTGGATCCTACACCTCCATCCAGACCTTACCTCAGCCCACAGTGTTCCCTGCCTCTCCATCCCATGTCATTAACTTATGCTCATTTACTGCTGTCATGGGACAGCCCTAGCTTATTATCACAAATGAGATCTTCATGTCTTGACTCCCCAAATACATGCTTTGCTCCTCGAAGAGAAGGAAGTTATGTTTCTATTTATACCATTCACTAACAGTTTGCCTAGAATAGAGTGAAGGCTATAGAAGGCATCAAATATTTGCTACAGATGCTTGCAAAGACAGAAAGCTACAACTCCAATGAGTGCTAAATACAGTCGAATTATTATATTTTTCATATACCCAAAACAAAAGATGAACTACTCCTGAAGTTCTATGATATCCATCTTTAGGGACTTTTAATATTGGATTATCCACGTGGTATGGCAAGAAGATATTCTATTTTCATCTTTTTGGTTTCAACATGGTCATTAAGAGTAGTAATGATCATTGCTTTAAAACATTTTAAAAAAGAAACAGGGGAGGTTAAAATAAAAATAGTGCCCAAAAGTTGACTCTGAATTTCAATGAATGAAAAAAAAAAGTTTAATTAGCATACACACTTACTAACTGATCCAGATATTCTTTGATTCTTGGCAAGTAAGTGAGAGAACTGATAGCAACCAGGCAGCTGAGAACGAAGTCAAAAAGCCGGTAACAGAAGAACGGAATCAGCCAACCCACTTGATACTGAAGGAAAGAAACAGCAACCACAACATCACATCACGTATATTCAATGACTGGGTACCATTCAGTAAAACTCAGAACTAACACACCATTGTAAAGCAATTATACTCCAATAAAGATGTTAAAAAAAAAAAAAGAAGAAGATGTGGCACATATATACAATGGAATATTACTCAGCCATAAAAAGAAACGAAATTGAGCTATTTGTAATGAGGTGGATGGACCTAGAGTCTGTCAAACAGAGTGAAGTAAGTCAGAAAGAGAAAGTCTCGTACCGTATGCTAAAACATATATATGGAATTTAAGAAAAAAAAAATGTCATGAAGAAACCTAGGGGTAAGACAGGAATAAAGACACAGACCTACTAGAGAATGGACTTGAGGTTATGGGGAGGGGGAAGGGTGAGCTGTGACAAAGCGCGAGAGTGGCATGGACATATGTACACTACCAAACGTAAAATAGCTAGCTAGTGGGAAGAAGCCGCATAGCACAGGGAGATCAACTCGGTGCTTTGTGACCACCTAGAGGGGTGGGTTAGGGAGGGTGGGAGGGAGGGAGACGCAAGAGGGAAGAGATATGGGAACATATGTATATATATAACTGATTCACTTTGTTATAAAGCAGAAACTGACACACCATTGTAAAGCAATTATACTCCAATAAAGATGTAAAAAACAATACAAAATAAATTTTTTAAATAAAATAAAAAAATAAACAGCAAAAAAAAAAAAAGTTAAAATCATAGAATACTTACAGAAATTGCTCCGTATACCAGCATTGAACTGATGATAAACATAAGAACAGAGACGGCAAAAAGAACACAGGCATTATCTAAGAAAACAAAAACAAGAATCTAATTAAGCTACTTATATAACAAAAAGAATAAAACTCTTTATGACAAAATAATGTTATTAAGTAATGAAGTTTGAGAAATCCGTGCCTTTTTCTTGTTTGTTAAACGGCCACAACTCACTGCCACTTATTTAGGATGGCACATGAAGCAGGTACTCTGCCAGCGACAGATCTCTGCTCAGAGTCTAACTTCTGAAGATGTGAAATAGATAATTATAATTCAGTGTGGCAAGTACTACAACAGAAGCAGAAACGATTAGTTTTGCCTGTAGAATCAGGGAAAAAATATGAAAGAAATGGTACAAGTTGGGTCTTGTGAGATAAGCAGGGTTTGACTGGAGGAAAAGGCTGGTATTTGCTTAAGAGACAGATGTATTAAACACAGAATTATACAGATGCCCCCAACTGCCTTAGATAAAATACACAGCCTGAAATTCAAGGTTCTCCCTTAATCCCCCACCCCCATTTCAACACCCAAAATCCCTGCTCCGCATCCCTTCAACCATGGCTTGTCTGCTACATCCTGGTCTATTTTCTTCTTTGTTCCTCAACCCTTCCTCAGATTGCTGCCCTTCTCTACATTAATCCATGTTCACTAAATGTTCTCACAAAGCACTCATGTAATCTCAAACAAAACAAAAACAAACCAAAAGAGCACCCACACTTGACCTGATGAGCTTCTCAGCACAAATCTAAAGCTGATTCTCTGACTCTGGCCAGTTAAGAACCTGAAAGGCACTAATAATGCTGAATGATTAGACTAACTGCTGAATGTTCACACTACTGGATAAACGTTATGTATCATCTTGTCACTTGGCAATGCACACAGCATCAATATCTGGCACTAAACTAAGTAAGAATAGCCCTCTTTAAATTTTCCTAGAGGACACAGGATAGCTAAACGTTAAGGACTTAAAGAACCTCCCTGCTGCAGCACGCAAAATGGCACTCAAAGGGAAGAATTCAAATATAAACAAACTTGAAAGCAAAATTTATCATTCAAACAATCAGCTTTCAAAAATCTGTTACTGGAAGACTAGGAGTTGATTTTGACTTCTTAAAGTATCGGAATAATTAAAGTGAAGTTCAAGGTCTTTCGCTGGAGCAACAAAAAGCAAAACAGGAGAGATGGGGTGGTGGGTGGGAAACACATTTCATGCCTGGAACAAGGGACACTCCAGTATGTGTGAATCAATAAGGCAAACAAAATATGAGAGGCTAGATGCCAGAGAAGAACCTCAGGTTCCCAGCCATCACTACATTCAGCACCTCCTTTGGAGGCCCCAAGTGTCCACCCATCTCCAAAGTGAGTATAAATAAGGATAAATTCATATTTGAAAAACAGCTTGCATATGCTGCAGAAGTATTTCCTGTAAACTGAGTGTCACATCCTATTTGGCTGATTAAAAATAACTAATCACAAACCTCATTTTAAAAAATCAGTTATCAGGCCAATGATTAGAAATTAACTTACCTTTGCAATACTGGGTCTGTGGGAAAGTAAAATCTTACCTTCCAAAGAAACACCAACTGCGGTATGACCAAGAACTATGTATTTTTTTTTTATATTTGCTCAATAACAGGGCTTGGGTAGAATATAATCAACAAACATATGATAATGAATAGATCTGATTTTCTCTACAGCAGTGACAACACTCACACAACATGCAATGAATGTGTGACTTCTTCCCTGCAGCTCTAACAAAAGAGTCAGCTGTACCGACCTACGAGACTCTCAATAACCATAAATCTTTTTCTACACCTCAATTTTAAGAGAAACACACGTGACAAGGGAAAACGCTGACATTAGCAGGTTCAGTAAAATTTTACAGCCTAAAGTAAAATATTATAAATGCCAAAAAACTGTCACTGGAAGCTAAAGTTTTATTTATTGTTCTATTCTGGCTTTTAAATAAAAACAGATTACTCAGAAGAAAAAAAATCAAATGCCAGAAGGTATGTTTCTGTATGTTCTTGGTATTTCTGCTATTAATTTGACAATAAAATTAAAGGATTATACTGTATTTGGAAATACAATCAGGAAACTCATTAAAAAAAAAAAACACTTTAATACACAGTATGAACAACTGTTAGTGTTATCATACTACAATGTATAACAGATGGCCAGAAAACTCTACTTGGCTCCTTAAAATAGGTTAGCCCTGAGGACAATGAATCATTTGAATTAATAACCAAATTTTTTTAAAAAAAACTTCATTAATGGATCAGAGAAGATCATAATGTACAGAAGTACAGAACTTTATGATAAAAGCTAATCTAAAAAAGATCCTACAATATAAATACAACACACATGTGAACTGGGAACATTTTTCTGAAGAAGAAATTGTTCACACTAAAAAGTCTGAAGCATAATTTTCTGTTCAAATATTAAATGTTTACCATAATTTTAATACAAAATTAAACCTGTATGTTAGAGAAACATAAATAATGAAAAATACTGCTATCAGGGAATAAATAGGTTTAAAAAGGTAATTTCCATGAACATTCATTCCATGAATGTTCTAGGAGTACTCTATTTTTAACGCCAATGTCAAATCTTCATCTAAACAATAAAAATATATTAAGAATTCAGACCCTGGGCAAAAGATACCACCAAATATTCCAAATAATTCACATTTTATACTTTACTGTAAGATTTTTGCTCCATGAGCAAATCCATCCTCTACTACAACTTGTCAGCTGACCCTCAAAGGCTCAGTCTTGTTTGTAATTCCTTCTCCCCCCCTCTCTCCACAGTACCCCAATGTATACAATACACATTTCTCAAAAATCTTCTAGCAGCCTATTACATTTTCTGGCTACAAATGCTCAATTATAATTCTCAATTATAATTTTTAAAAAAACCTACAAAAACATTTTGTGCCTCTCTCGGCAAGTATAATAACAAACATAATTTAATCAATCCTCCTCTAAGTTAACTGTATGTGTGTAATTAGCAGGAGATATTTTCAACTAAAAACATACCAGCCATTCTCTCGGATGAATAGTAATTGCCAATGACTTCATACTGAATGTTGACAGCGGGCATTGAGTTTGGATGTGTTACTTCCACAGTCAGCAAAATTGCCATCAAAAGATTGACCACCTGTGAAAGATAACATTTTATCAATTATACTACTAGCCAGGGAGTGAGCAGTCCTCAGCACAATCTTTAGATGTCTTCCCCTATTTAACACTGTTTTCCCTGAAGTAACAGAGACACAAAAAGGGGACTACCTGTGAGACAAAATACACAATACCATTTTAAGAATACTTTAAAGTCGGGGGCTTCCTTGGTGGCGCAGTGGTTGAGAGTCCGCCTGCCGATGCAGGGGACACGGGTTCGTGCCCCGGTCCGGGAGGATCCCACATGCCGCGGAGCGGCTGGGCCCGTGAGCCATGGCCGCTGAGCCTGCGCTCCGCAATGGGAGAGGCCACCACAGTGAGAGGCCCGCGTATGCAAAAAAAAAAAGAAAAAATACTTTAAAGTAAATATCTCATAAAGTGAAAGTACAAACTTAATCATTTCAGAGAAAAGATGTTTGACTGATCCTGTGTCAATATAACAGAATAAGAAGGCACAACAATGAAAAATGAGAGATCATCACAAATTGTTCATTTGAATCACATATTTATTCATATCCCAGTCTCAGAATTTCCAGATTTGAAGAAGCTAATCTATCAGATAAATATAATTTCAATGGGCTAAGTATGTAATGATCCATCAGATAAGCCTAAAGCCCCTCCACAGTTATCTCCTGTCCAGCGATAGGTAACTATAAACTCTTGAGCTACACTCAAATGCTTAAAAAGATTTTGACTGTGCCATTTAACTTTCACCTATTGGTCTTAATTCTACAGTTTGAGATAATTTGCTACCCCTTCTGAATAAGTGCTCCTCTGACACGTAAGGGCAGCCAACATATGCCTCCAAATATTGTCTTTTCTAGAATAAACGCTCAGGTACTTAAACCAGTTTTCTAACCAGCATATTTTCCAGCTAGCTCACTAGTTCCTCTTTGCTCCCCTCCACACACACATTCCAGTTTGTTCAACATACTATTAAAATGAGAGAAGATCAGCCTGATCACAACACATCGGGATCTCAGTTCCCATATCCTAGGCTAACACATTTCAATTAACGCAGCCTGAAGCGGCACTGGCTGCATAAATCTTTTAAATGTCACATGAGTGACTCCCTAAAACTCCCAGTTCTTTTTCACATTTGATCCTGCTAAGCTACCACCTATATCTACCTGTAGAGTTGGATTCAGAGGCCCAAGCATAAGCGCTTATATATATTTGCAATCAAATTTCATCTTACTAACATTCTTGCCTATCAAGATTTTCTCCATCTAGATTCTGACGCCCTGCGGACAGACTTACTCTCAGCTGCCTGCATTTGAAAATATGATCATCATATAATGAGAATCTCCAACTAAGTCATAAGCAAAAGAACAGGCCTGATGACAAAGCCGCCAGACAGAGGCTGTTCTCTTCCCATCAGCCAGCAACCTCTGAATAAAAGTCTTTATCTAGTCCAGAGAAACATCTTGAGACTTTGTCAAACATCTTGCTGAAATCCCATCACCGGTATCTGGTGAATTTTCTTAGTCTACCAGGGTGTAACTCCAATTCAAAAAGGAAATTCTCTAGGCCTCTAGTTGTTAGTGAATTGTACAGTTATCCCAGGAGGCACCACTTCCTTTAAGTGATCAAAACAACACTAATGATTTGAGGATTGGAGTAGGCTTCCCTATCTAGAGTTCACAGAATCTGTCTTCCTTCCCTTTGTGAACATTTGATACTTTCAAGGGATATGGGAGCTTTACCAACAGTGTTTTAAACAATCTCTATTATGTAGCTCTCTCCTGTCCACCCTGAGTAACACAGCTTATCAGCTGAAGGCATTTCACATTCTATAAGACATGCAGCCCAAGTTTTATCTTTAAATAAGATAAACAATGTCACAATACCTAATTCAGAATCAATTGATATTTCTGACTATATACTATAAATAAGTAAATTCATCTATATTACTTCACTTATTCCTCACAACAATCTTGTTTAGTAAATATTACTTATGCCCATTTGCAGATGGGTAAACTAAGGCTCAGCAAAGTGAAATAACTTGTGTTAAGTTCACTGAGCTGAAGAGCTAGGTTACAAATCTGGTTCTTTTTAAGGCACCCTTCTTCTTACCACTATAGGATTACTTATAACCATTCCTAAGCAACCCTTGTTTTGAGATCTTTCCAAAATAAACCATTATTTAAGGCTATAAAATGTTTATACTTTACCCTCTAAATAAATATGTTCAGTAACGTGCCTTTTTTCTTGCACTGCTCAAAAGCAAGGTATTTTATCCTTCAATGCTTGAAAGGTCTTACAAGGGACAATCATATTTGCAAGGTGACTCTCCAGTTGAAGGCTGACTTTTTTTTTTTTTTGCCCATTTTTATTGCAATGGGTTTTGGACAGTATATGTGTATGAGTTGTGACAGTATGTGTATAACATATGTGTGTATGTGTATGACATATGACAGTATGAGTATGAGTTAATACAATCACGTGACTTAATTACTGAACAATCAGATATATCTACTAAAACACTGTATATTCTGTGTATGGAAATGAGTTAGAAATCAATTCACCAAACTCTTCTTTGCTAAGCACAATACGGTCATAGTTTAAAAGCTCTGCACTGCACAGAAAAACACTTTCATGTCAAGAAAAACATGCAAACTCAATTACTAAGTGAAGGAAATGACACAACAAAAATATTCAGGAGTTTAATTTTCCCTTCTTAAATATTTGTATCACATGTAGGATTTATAAAAATCTCTTTTCTTCTCTTCCATGGGTAAGTCACAGGCTCACCCATTATTATCTTCTAGTATTAGTGACACTTCAAATTTCTTTTCACTGTGAGTCATACCCCCAAATATTAAACAAAATAAATATAGGTCTAATCAAAAGGACCAAGAAATGGTAAAATAAATTCAGCACTATTTCATTAAATGCTCAATTTTTCAAATCTTCACTGAATTAACTATATTTCATTAGCACCCCAACTTAACATTTTAAAGTACTAATCTGGAAAACCCATCCTTGTGATCTTAAAAGATACATCACTGAGCACCTATCCTGTGCTCATATGCAGGCCCTATCCTATTTACTTTTGATTACAGTTGATATTTCTACTAAGTTCCATGTACCGTTTTTCAAAACACACATAAAACTTTATAGTTTTGTAATATAAAATTTCTATGAAGAGAGCAACTATATACAAACAATTCCAGAATATTTATTCCTGATTCATTTTTCCCTTTTACTGCATTCACGAAAGAAAATTAGTAAAAATGTAATTAAAATAATGGTCAACTTCTAAACCTAGTAATATGGAGAGGTATAGAATGCAGCAAATATGTCAACAGCATGGGCAATGGACACACCAATGTAGGAGCAGTACTGTATTTAGTGAGATAAACAATGTGGTTTGTGTTATAAGCCTAGTGCACACTTTATATAAGTAAACATACAGCAACTGAAGACCAGATGTGTTAGATTTCACTTGTTTCAAAGGAATAGTATCGGATCCTTGGAAGCACTCAGCCTGGGGAGAGTAATTCCTCTTTGCTTCTCATTTCATCGCCACACCCATCCCAGAAGACCCTTGAGGACCGGTTTTGTTTCTGTTTTATTTTTTAATCATTATTCTTTAGTTTTCCCACAGCGTACTTTGCCACAACCTAATATCTGCGAAGACTATAATTAGAACAGTGTTTTAGGGCAACCTGATGGGGTCTCAAGCAAGTCAGAGAGCCGTCATCAGATAGAGCCCAAAATGGACTATCTTTAAAAATGTTGTTAAATGTATATATAGTTAAATGTATGTATACAGTTGTTGTTTACCATTACGTGCAGTTACAAATGAGTTATTCCTACTATTTTTGGAGGAGATAATTCATTTAATAAATGTCTAATAAGTACTTCAAATGCTCTAATAAGTTACTATTAAACACACAGTTTATAGAGAAAGGCATACCATTCTCCTCCCTCAGGGAGGACATGTTGCTGTAGGGGGTAAAAATTTTTAAAAAGATAATCATACTAATGTGTAATTAGTACTATTTAGTAAGTACATACAAGAGGTATGCAGTAACTTTTCCAGGTACACAGTGAGGAAACCAGATCCCTCTGGCTGGGAGTCAAGGAAGCTTCATCAAGAAAACAACTGAACTATTAAAAAACTAACTGTATAGGAAAACGTAGGAAGAACACTCTTTGACATAAATCACAGCAACATCTTTTCTGACCCACCTCCTAGAGTAACGGAAATAAAAACAAACAAATGGGACCTAATGAAACTTAGAAGGTTTTGCAGAGCAAAGGAAACTAAAAACAAGATGAAAAGACAACCCTCAGGCTGGGAGAAAATATTTGCAAACGAATCAACAGACAAAGGATTAATCTCCAAAATATATAAACAGCTCATGCAGCTCAATATTAAAAAAAAAAAACCCAATCCAAAAATGAGCACAAGACCTAAATAGACATTTCTCCAAAGAAAACATACAGATGGCCAAGAGACACATGAAAAGATGCTCAACATCACTAATTATGAGAGAAATCAAAACTACAATGAGGTATCCCCTCACATTGGTTAGAATGGGAATCATCAGAAAATCTACAAACAATAAATGCTGGAGAGGGTGTGGAGAAAAGGGAACCCTCTTGCACTGTTGGTGGGAATGTAAATTGGTGCAGCCACTATGGAGAACAGTATGGAGGTTCCTCAAAAAACTAAAAATAGAATTACCATATGACCCAGCAATCCCACTACTAGGCATATACCCTGAGAAAACTATAATTCAAAACGACACATGCACCCCAACGTTCACTGCAGCACTATTTACAATAGCCAGGTCATGGAAGCAACCTAAACGCCCACTGACAGACAAATGGATAAAGAAGATGTGGTACATATATACAATGGAGTATTACTCAGCCATAAAAAGGAATGAAATTGGGTCATTTGTGGAGACAGGGATGGACCTAGGGACTGTCATACAGAGTGAAGTAAGTCAGAAAAAGAAAAACAAATATTATATATTAACGCACATATGTGGAATCTAGAAAAATGGCACAGATGAACCAGTCTACAAGGCAGAAATGGAGACACAGGTGTAGAAAACAAATATATGGACACCAAGGGGGGACAGTGGGGGGTTGGGGGTGGGATGAATCAGGAGATTGGGATTGACATATATACACTAATGTGTATAAAATAGATAACTAATAAGAACATGCTGTATAGCACAGGGAACTCCACTTCACTGTACAGTAGAAACTAACACAACATTGTAAAACAACTATACCCCAATTAAAAAAATAATAAATAACTAACTGGAATTGGCAAAATGGTTGTTAATGGTTGAAGCTGTATGATAAGTAAATGAAAGGTTTTTATACTATTTCATTATTTTTGTGTATTTGAGATTTTTCTCAATAAAGTTTTTAAAAAGTGACTTGGGGGAGAGCATTTTGGAGAGCATATTCAAAGGCACTGAGGCAAAAAAAAAAAAGGTATTTGAGGAAGGATACTAACTTTGAAATATACACAAGCTATCCTTATTTAAAGGAGTCGGGGGTGAGGATTGGAAAGGAACACAGCTTGAGGGAGCCTGTCTTCACTTCTACCTCAGCTACCTACCTTTTAGACTGTTTATGGTGAAGACACTCATGAAAAATTAGCCATATATTAAATCTTTCCAAGACCTAAAATTATAACAAATGCTCAAAATGTCTTCTTGTAGTACACCATTAACCATGAAAGAGGACACCCCTTTTTAAGCTCATTTTCAATCGTTCAATAAGCATCTGAACTTATACCACATAAGAAACTGTTGTTTAAAATCACATGGCTTCAAATTTTTCAATAAATGATAGAAAAAACAATGTATGAACGTCAGAGTTTAAACTGGAGCTCATTCTGAAATTTCATATTACTTAAACCAGGTATTAAGACAGGCATGCTTCTTTCAACTGGCTCTGGCTTCTCTGTGTCCTACTGCACTACTTAATACCATACAATTAATCCTTTACTATACAGTGTGCAATCGCCTAACATGCGACCAGTAGAGGCAGTTCTAGAAGGCAATGACACTATATCAGATACAAAGTCGTTGCTACAGTGTCTGCACCCGGCAGGAGGGAAGACTGAACCCCTAGGTTCCAAACAGCACAGGGCAATCTAAAGAGAATCATATTCTCTCAGCTGGAACAGAAGAGGAAGAGTATCCCGACAAGGTACTTGGAGAGGGAAGGGACATTCCAGTTCGCCCACCCACTCCCATATTATTTCTCTTAGTAAAGAAGCTTCTGGCAAAAAAAATGCACTGTTCAGACAACTCCTCTTCGTTTTGTGTCTTGGTGATCTTGTTTTCTGAATGTTACATGTCTCCCCAACTAGACAGATATTGTGTCTTTGTATTGCCAGGATCCTGAAGCCACGCTTTTTAAAGTCACCAATACAATTACAATACTGTAATCCACAAAACCAATGGCCTTTTCCAGTTCTTAACGTAATTTGAATCTGATATTACTGATCACCTTCTCCTTCTCCCTTGACACTGTACCGTTAAGTTTCACTTTTGTATCTTTGCTCCAAAGTTCTCTGCAATACCATCAGTATCTTAATGGCAGATGCCATGGCCAAGACAAGAAACACTTCAGAGCCTCTGTGTGGCAGCTAATAGGAACACAAAAGACGAATAACACATCTCTGTGATTTACTCTTTTTGTATGTGCACCACAGCCATTTACACTGTAGATAATCAATATATGTCTTAAAACAGATTAACTGATATAAGCAGCTTAAATATTCTACTAACCAGAGAAATCCATGCAAAGAAAGAATAGCTACGGCATCTTTTTATAAAACTAAAGCACGCAAAAAGGATGCTATGCAAAATGTTTTATCAAGTCCTTCCAGTGGGAAACAGATTTACAACTCCCTGTTCCCTATTTTGGGAGAATAAATGCCCTTACTAAAGTTCTTCTCTCTGCATTTTGAGTTTCATGGTTTATAACTCCTAATTTTCCTTGCTATTCCCTTAATTTTTATGAGCTGAGCCCATAGCATCAAAAAAACATCTGCCTTGGAAAGAAATACGGCCAATTACATTCGGATGGTTGAAACTGAGATGGTGCTTATTTTCTTCTTGAGGAGTTAGAAATCCTTTGTTCTGTGAATGGAGGGAAGGATATGAGAAGAAACAGGAAGAGTAAGTTTGCAGGTTGAGTTCCAGGCTGCTGAGCTCTTTCTCAATTAAGTAGGAGGGAAGGTCATCTTCTAGGGATGAGGGAAGCAGGGTTGACTAAGAGGCCTGAGGACCCTAAAGATTTGAATTATTCATTTAGGGGAGGCAGAGCTAAGGACAAACAAAAGAAACTGAAGACCCAGACCCTTAGCAAAATGAAGAAATAAAAAGTTAGAAATACAAGGCTGCTGTTGCCCTGATCTGATCAGTGTCCAGTTTTACAAATCAGTTAAAATACAAAGGGGGGGCGGTCTTCGTGGGAAATGTGATATAATTATAGCAATGATGTTTCTGAATATAAAAACAATGGAAATATTAAAATAAGCTTAGAAACAACCCAATAAGCCTACACATTCAAGTTTTGTTGTTTTTAATGTGCATTCATGAAGCAAGACTGTAAATAACAACATGGCAATTAGGAGTAAGGTCGAGTTCCAATAGTCCTCTGCGGGTGGGGCATGAAACTGTACCTGCCTAACTGAAGATGATTCTCATCTGGTGTTTGCCAAATGGTGAGGATTTCGATCAAACCTCTGGGTTGGGAAGAAATGAGAACAGAGAAAGGCAGAAAGACATGCCTGTGATAAAGCTTTTCCTTTTTCGCAGTTCACAGATGTTATCAGAAACTGCAGTATCACTAATGCCACAACCTCCCAAACCAAAAACAAAAACTAAAAAAGTCACAAAGTCATTAGCGAACATGACCGAGTCGGCAATATGAGAACTTTGTCAAATCTTCTGTAAAGTCATCATAACCTAAAACTACCTAAACAGAAGCACATATTTACGAGTCACAAATTAGATTCAATGTATATGGATACTGGAGATGGTGGTAAGAAATCACAAAGGTATTACTAGTGAACCACCAATCAGTAACACTGTCAACTTGGTTCTGACATAGAATTACATAGATCTTGGCCCCCAGGGAATGCCAGCATATGTGACCAAAACGGAGTAAGCCCTCAACAAAGGTCTCAAAACCGGAATAGGTCTTTTACGAAAAGCGTCTCATGAGCACGGAATGGGGGAGTGAGGGGATCTACTGCATTAGGAAAAGGCAAATCGAGTGTATGTAAATCCTGGCAAATGGTATTACCTCCAAGCGTACTTCCAGACTCACAACAGAGGCCTTTCTGCCTACATCACAAACACACTGTAACATCACAAACACACTGTAACAAATAAGGTCCAGGAACCACAGACAACTGCGTTAAAAATGGATATGTCGCCTTCCCTTCAAGCAAGAAGTAATGTTAAAACTAGGCTGCATCTATCAAGGTGCATTCCTAATTGTTTCGCTGGGAAAAAAAAAAAAAATTCCAGGAAGCACTGGGGGAAGGGAGAGTTCTTTCAGGTCACGGAAGCACACAAAAAGATCCCGAAACCTGGTCATTTCCAGAACTCCCCAAACCAAAACCTAGCACCCTCATCCCGCCCCCCAAGCCCCCCTGCTTTTCCCAGTCCCGCTTTCCTCCTCTTACTCTCGCCCAAAAACCATCTCCCTATTCCCACCTACCACCACTCCGATTCCGGGACACAAGTCTGCCCCCTCAAAGTTAGAGGCCCCTAAAAAGGTCCCCCACGCCTTCCCGCCCCACCCCCTCCCAGTGGCTCCACCCTTTCGGACCACCCCCCACTTCCCGCTCCTGCCGCATTCCCCCCAGAGCCGTACCCTCCCGCCTCGCCAGCCCTTACCATGTACCAGGTCCCCAGGATGATCGTCCCGGTGCGGACATGGCAACAGCCGCAGCACCGGGTGCTGTAGAACCGGTCGCTGCGGCTCCGCTTGAAAGTCATGGACACCATTGGGAATCTGGCGGGCCTCGTTCTTGGCCGGGGCCCTGACAAACGCCTTCTGCCCAGCGGTTGAACCCAGATAACTCCGTCACTGTCCAAAATCAAACGACGCGTTTTCTAGCCCGCCCCCGGCCCGGGCCCCAGCCAGACCCTTCGCACCTGCGCACTGAAGACCCAGCGCTGCTCTCGCGCGAGCTCGGTTTACCCTTTTCCTCCACCTTCCCCGCACACAGGCCAATGGAAGAGCGGAAAGCTAGGTGGACCCGGCCCTTGATTGGAAAAACTTGGAGATTGACAAGATCTCACGCCCAATCAGAACCGCAACTCGCCTTAGCGCTAATGGATCCCTGCCTCTTACTTGAGGGAGATGGGTGGCTTATAGGTGTAGGGTAGTTCGGGTTGAGGGGAGGCGGGTGGTTCAGCATCCCCGAGATGAGAGCGGCAAGAAGAGAGGCATTTAATGGGGAAAAAAAGAGGGTCGAGATGGAGTAGGGGGCAGAAACCGGGAACGAAGGACTTTCCTGAGTGACATCTGCCACGTACCGCTTCGGAGGCGACACGGGACCACGACTGCTCACGTGACTTTTGCGCGTAGCTCAATTATGGGGCTGGCCAGGGGCGGTGCCCGAGGGAAAGGGGGCGGGGCTAATCCCTGCTCTGGGGACTTCCCGGCTAAGGGAATCGGGGATTTACTGGAGGGGGAAAGGGTTAGCTTTACACTCTCGCTCACTCTGACGCCTCTTTGGTGGGAGCAAAGAAATACCATCCAGCCCTGCCAAAGGCAAGAATGAAGCAAAAGGGTTGACGAAAATGGAAGCAAAAAGGTTGACGAAAATGGAAGCAAAAAGTTTGACGAAAATGAAAGCAAAGTAAAGCGGAAGAACTGCTTAGCTGCTGATTGTTTACAGGTAGAGTGATTTTTATAGGGAAAAATTGTGAAACACGATGCAATGGACTAAAAGATTCCCGGGTGTTTTCAGTGAAAAACCAGCCATAGTGTGGCTCACCTTTCAGGGTATTCTGAATCTATAGGAGCTCTCCATCTTTCTTTGTGGAGCTAGGTGTGGACAAAGAATGTAACCTGCTATTTCAGTAAACAAAGGCTATTGTGGCCGTGGAGCCAATCAGCCTCTGCAGCCACCACAAGTGGTGCATCCTGAGGGGATTCAGGATGGAGAAAAATAGGTTACTGGCCCTAGATGGTTATGGTGCATATCAAAGGAATAATTTTAATAAGCCAGACTCTTGCATCTTCTCATATGTGGAAAAACACTAAATTCATTGACCTGAGATATCTGGTTTTCTTTAATTAACAGTAATCATTTGATGTTCTGACTACCTGGAATTGTTTTTGAAAAAAACTCCTGTATCTCCTGGCTCCTCTGTTACCTTTTTGGAACAGGCCTTCAGAGCTATCTGAGAGGATGTCTCCTGGGTTTAAACCCTCAATAAGTACAACAAATAAAACATAGTTTTCAACTTACAGCTTGTGTGTATTTTTTTCAGTCAACATCCGTTCAACTCTAAATGTAGGTAACAGATAGCAAGAAGTACTCGTGTCCATTGAACTTCATATTGAATCCCCCTCCTTGGAAAATGCCATTTTGCAGCCATTTGTAAATCCATTTCCCAATCCTGATTTGAACAATGTAAGTGGGTACATTACAATGTGCTTTAAACCAGTTCTAAGATTTTACTGGTCCCGTCGTTAATTAATGAGTAAACAAAATCTTTGACACATGTTCATTTTGTATTTGTATGAGACATGACTTTTAACTTTTTAAGAAAATATATCGTTTCACTCTTTGGAGAGTACTCTTCCTTTTAGGGAACAGAAATGCCTTCCCCTTTGCCATTCTTAGCTGAAAACCACAGTGAATTCAGTGTAAAGTTTATTGCATTGGCATGGCTTCAGTGAACACTGCCTGAAATTATATATTGATTTGTAGATTATTTATCTCCCCCACTAAAATATAAATTCTAGAAGAGCAGAGACTTTGTTTATTTCTGCAACACTGAAGGAATTGTCTGTGGACAATTATCCTGGTTTGGATAATACTCTCAAACTATCTAGGAGGCCATAGTTAAGCCAAGCTACACTGAAGAATGGAATGGGGTGGTAGAAGTTTAACTCAGAATGAATTATGATGTTTCTCCACTTGGTAGGGAGAAGACTAATAATACCCACACACACACCAAAAAAAAAAAAAAAAAAAAATTCCATAGCCTTTACTGTGTTCTATGCATGGACCCCATCACTTTGTTTTGAATCATTTCATCCTTAAAACAACTCTATAAGGCAACCACTTGTACATAATTTAACTCCACAAAGAAGTTAAATTACATGTCCAAGGTTAGAAGGCCAGTATGTGTCAGAACTTAGATTAAAACCTACCACACCGATGGTTTCCAATCTTGTGGCACACTAGAATCACCTAAGGATCTTTAGAAACCACTGCTACCTAGCTACTACCCCCAGACATTATGATTTAATTGTTATGGGGTCAGACCTGGGCATTCAAACTCTCCAGGTGATTTTTTTTTTTTCCACTGAAGAATTTACTGGGGCTCTTTGACCTGTGAATATAAGTCTGAGCTTACAGAGCAATGTGGGGTTTCCTAGCTCGCTGAGCGTGAGCTTTCCTACACAGTCATCAGGATGTACAGCACTGGGGGTGATGACCAACACTGGACAGATGTGGACCCCCTGCCCAGGTGCAGTTGCCTCTCCCTGCTCTCTCTGCCCAACCAGCTATCCCTGGGGCAGAAGACAGCTCTGTGTGCCTCCAGTCATTCTGGAGGCTAACTCTGGGTATGTCCAGGTATGTCTGTGTGTCCTCTGGGACCTGCCAATTGGTAATAACATCTCCCCTGTCCATGCCTTGTTTGCAGTCACCAGCCCTACCTTGGGGTAGCACAAGAATGGACTTGCCTTCCAGAGTGAAGATGACAGAACCAGCTAAAAGTTCTTTTTTTTAATTTTTTTTTAAATTGAGGTATAGTTGTTTCACAATGTTGTGTTAGTTACTACTGTACAGTGAAGTGAATCAGCTATATGTATACATATATCCCCTCTTTTTTTGGATTTCCTTCCCATTTAGGTCACCACAAAAGCTCTCCAGGGGATTCTAATGACCAGCATTATGTTATTCTGTCTTGATATAAAATGTGGCAGACAAAAATAAATACAATACAATCAAACAAAAATAATAAGATAGAATAGAAACATAAGATGGGGGAAAGTTACCTGGTTTATCTAGATGAGCCAAAATCAATCCATATTCCAAATTAAATATATTTAACATGGCATCACATCAGCTCTTAAGGTCTGCTTTCCCTGTGCTAGGACTCTGTGTAATGGACCATGAGATGGTGGCTAAGTGTCAATCACCAGAGAACATACATACTGTTGATTAAGGGGGAAAAATATGATTATGGAAGTTTTGTCTGAATAATTTTTATCTAATATGCACACCATTTTGGAGGAGAAAATAATTTTAAGGTATTATTAGCAGCTTATCTTTTTTTTTGGTTATTTCTGGGAGAAAATCATATAGAAACATCCACAGTATAAGAAATTAGGGCAAATTTGGAGCCCTTCAAATAGCAAAGTTTAACCTACTTTTCTCTTTTAAATAATGGCTTCAGCTTATTCACATGCCTTTAGCACATTTTTTTTTTTGAGTTTTGCAATTTATCGAAACCTCATACATACATTGTTTGGCTGTAGAATTCTAAAATCATATTTTTTTCCAAAAACGTCTTTATCCCATATCACCGAGTAATGATTTATAGCAAAGGAATACACAAGTCACTCAATTTGCTTCTCAGTGTGTTATACAGAATTATTTGCTCATTTGGTAAACATTACCTCATCTACTTCTTCACCTTCTTCATCATCATTATCGTCGTCGTCTTCAATAGCTTCTCCAGTAAAGTCTAACACCGATTTTAGGATTATATGCTCACGTAAAAAGTGACCAATTTCAAAGTCCGCAGCAAGGATAGCTTCAGCAGCATCATCCAGGTCTCCACTCTCAGGAACTTCAGGAGGAGCAAAAAAATTAAAGAGTCACTAGAAACTGTTTTGGTCACAGTACGAACTGTTCCACGTCCCTTGTGTTTCTGCTGCTTCTTAATGGTTTTCAAAGTGGCATCATTCTTCCCTTTTTTCCTATCTGTCTGGCACCCTGTACGACCCATCATTTCTGGTCTATCAAAAGAAAAAGGATGAGAATCCTCTGGTTCTGACCTCATCCTATATGTCTTTGTCAACACTTCATTTGTGAATTACTCATTGGGTTCAAAGTGAAATTCTAAGACAAAACTCATAGGCTGACCAGCATCTGAGAACTTCACTTTAATATCTTTCAAGTGCTTCAGAAAAGGTTCATCATGTTCCTGGACCATATCGCTGAGCAATTCTTAAAAACGGTCAACCAAAAGTCAGGAATTCCCTTGGGGTCTTCTTTTTCTTTATCCTTTTTCTCATCTTCAATCTTGGCCTTTTCTTTTAGCTTCTCTGAAATTTCATCTTCCTCATCTGGTTTCCATTCATGTTCTTCTTCTTTAGGTTCATAAATGGCATTAATGATCTCAAATCTCTTATCAAATAGAGGCTGATAGAGAACAGCATACTTTTTTTTAAATATCTTTATTGGAGTATAATTGCTTTACAATGGTGTGTTAGTTTCTGCTGTATAACAAAGTGAATCAGCTATACATTTACATATATCCCCATATCTCCTCCCTCTTGCGTCTCCCTCCCTCCCTCCCTATCCCACCCCTCTAGGTGTTCACAAAGCACCGAGCTGATCTCCCTGTGCTATGTGGCTGCTTCTCACTAGCTAGCTATTTTACATTTGACAGTGTATATATGTCCATGAGAACAGTATACTTTCTTTCAAGATCATGAACTTCCTCATAGAACTTGGCTTCTATCTGTGCCCATTTAACTTGAAGGTTTTTGAGAGCATTCACGCATCTTTTAACTACCCTAGGCAAACTTTCAATGTATCCTGTTGGTGTTTCTACCAGACCATCAGGTCTTTCTTGAAGGGCTGCAAGAATCTGAGGATTTTGCATCACCTGAACAGTCAGCTAACGCGCTTTGATTTTTGTTTCTTCACCAGTTTCTTCTACTTCTTCAACATCATCCAAATCTTGACCAAGTTCAGACTGTTCTTTGTTGTCGATGTCTGCCATGTTGTATGAATGCCAAAAAGATTAGCAGCTTATCTTTTGCGTGGTACCGGGAAGGGTGAGGGCGGCGGGGCAGCCATCTGGTACCGGCTCTCAGCATCCTGACGGCGAGCGCTCCTTAGTCCCCGACCCTGTCACGGCTTGATTCCTGCAGCTCTCCGGTCCCCAGTAACCATTTTCTCTCCCCGCCCATTTTTTCCCCCTCAGAACAACAGTTCTTTCCTCTGATGTGACTTTAGCACATCTTTATTGATATACCATGTGACGGGGATACGAGAATGAACAAGGCAAACAATGTGCCTTCCCCCGTAGTTTTTTATAGTCTGGAGGGGAAAAGATAGATAGTCGTCCATCATGGTCACTATGGTAGACACGCTATCTGCTATCACAGGGTAATAAAGGGTGTTATGGGAGCACGGAACAAGAATACCTAACCTATCAGGATGGGTTTCCCAGGGGAAGTGATACCTAAGCTGATAGTAGAAGGAAACTAGGCTGGGGACAGAGAAAGCCTGAACCAAGTCAGAGGCAATACTATGGAAAAAGTGTAGTGGAGAGAGAGGGAGCACGGAGTAGGGGATGCTTGTGCAGCAGAAATGGTGTCTGCCCTGCCAGGGGCTACATTACCTAGCATCCGTTTTCCAGCATCCCTTCTGTCAAGGTGGCTGACTGAATAGTTATTACCAACGGAATATGAGCAGAAATGACGTGAGTCAAGCAGGACCAGGGCTTTTAAGGAGGGTGGGATAGTTCCCCCCATAATATCTTTGCTATCCTTTTCCCTCTTTCTCCGCTGGCTGAATTCAGAGAACTCTGAGGCCCTGGGGCACGGCAGAGTCACCAGATAGAGCCTGCGCACTTGAATCGCCAAATAAGGGGAAGCCACAAGATGACACTGGATGGTAACACAAATAAGAAGTAAATGTTAATGGGATAAATCAATACTGTTCGGGAGTTTTTTTTTTTTTTATAGCAGCTAGCATATCCCAATCTGAAAGAAATTTGGTACAATTAGAGAAATGTGGGGTTGGGAGAGGAATGGGAAGAGAAGGGTAAGAGCTGGGGTCAGACAGGAAAGTTTGAACCAGATCAAGAAGACCTGAAAAGTGTAGGGGAAAGTTGGGAAAGGTTTTGGCATGGACCCAAAAGCCAACTGGGTACACTGTCTAACTCACCTTTCTGGATTATCTGATTCTAAAGTCTCTGTGCTTTTCTTTGTCTTTGGAGCTATTTAAAACTCATAAATTATAGGTAACTGTTAGTTATTTTTATTCAGTAGATATGATTGACAGAGTTGATGACAGAAGGGTTGAGACTGGGAAACAGAGAGAGGAGTCAGAAATGGCTTCTAGAGTTCTGGCTTGAGCAACTGATTAGGTGCATACTAGCTGGGGTCTGGGAGTGGAAGACAAGGTGTAACCAGGGAACGGGCATGTTGAATTTGTTATGGTTAAAGGCTCTCCAAGAGTCTTGTCGACTTAGCAACAGGATAAGTGGGCTTAAAGCTCAAGAGTGAGATCTGAGCTGGTGATATTTATGGGAGAGTCGTTTTGTAAATGTCACAGTTGGGAGAAGGTAAAATGAGAAAAGAAAAGGGTCTGTCACAGAACCCTGAAAAACACCAACATTTATGAGATGGACAGTGGCAGAGAGAACTTCAGAGGAGAATGAGGCGGAGCTGCTAGAGAATACACAGAAAACAAGAGGAGGTGGTTAATTGGAAGCCAGGAAAGAATTTCTAGCACTAAGAACAATTAACGTATAAAATGCTGTAAGAGGTGAGATGGAGGCTGAAAATGCTCGTTGAAATGAACAAGATCTTGGATATCTAGTTAAGAGCAATTTTAGTGGAGAGGTAAGGACTGAAGCCAAGCTGCAGTTGACTGAAGAGTAAGTAGTTAGTGGAGACAACAAGGAGAGACCACATTCTCAGGACGTTTTGTCAAGGAAGGGGGTAAAGGATGAGAGCTGGAGGGAATTCGAGTCCAGAAAGTTTGTTTTATTTTTCTTTTCCTTTAACGTGATGGAAACTTGACTATAGTATATGCTGATGGGAAGGTGCCAGTAGAGAGGGAGAGTTTACAGACAGAAAAGAGAGAGAATACTTTCGAAAGAGTTTAAAGGAAACCTACATCAATGGGAAAACATCCTTGTTAGTGGATTAGAAAACGATATTGTTGAAATGGAAATACTCCCCAAATTGATGTACAGAGTCAGTGCCATTCCAATCTAAATCTCACCTGTGTTTTTCTAGAGAAATTGGCAGGCTAATTCTAAAATGCATACAGAAATGCAAAGGGGGAGGGATAATTGGGAGATTGGGATTGACATATACATACTACTCTATATAAAATAGATTACCAATAAGGACCTACTCTATAGCACAGGGAACTCTACTCAGTGTTCTATAATGGCCTATATGGGAAAGGAATCTAAAAAAGAGTGGATATAGGTATATGTATAACTGATTCACTTTGCTGTACACCTGAAACTAACACAATATTGTAAATCAACTATACTCCAGTAAAAATTATATTTAAAAAAAAAGAAAGAATAAAAATGCAAGGGACTCAGAATAGCCAAAACATTCTTGCAAAAGAGCAGGGTTAGTGGAGTTCCAGTTTTCACATTTTACTACAAAGCTATATAGTCAAGAGGGTGTGGCAGTGGTATAAGGCTAGACATGTGAGTCAATAGAATAGAATTGCGAGTTCAGAAGTAAACCTTTATATTTATGGTCAACTGATCTTTGATAAAGAAGCCAAGATGTTTTATTTATTTTTTTTTTTAGCCACGCCGTGCAGCTTGTGGGGACCCCGACCTGGGATTGAACCTGCACCCTCAGCAGTGAAAGCAAAGAGCAGAGTCCTAACCACTGGACCTCCAGGGAACTCCCAAGAAGCCAAGATATTTCAATGGGTTAAAAGAGTTTTTTGAACAAGTAGTACAGGAACAACTGGACATCTACATGCAAAACTATGAATTTGGACTTCTGCCTCATACCATATACAGAAATTAAATCAAAATTGATAAACTCTTGAGTCTTTTAAAGAGAAAACTGGCAAATTAGAAGACTGCAATGATAAATTGAACCAGTACCCAGCACAAAAGAGAGAAAAAATAAGCAGTGATGACATGGAAGGCAGATTAACAAGATATAGGAGCAGATTCCAATTCCTATAAAATGGACTATAAAACAGAGATGATAATAATACTTTTCTGGTGGGTACTGTGAGGATTTCATGAGTTTATTCACATGAAGGCTTTCAACAGGGCCTAGTGTCAGCATTCAATAAATATTAGCTATAACTGATTTGAAATTTATTTGTGTAAGTAGTATGAGGTAGAAAGCTAATGATATTTTTAATATAGACTGTTTAAATTATGTTAGCGCCTGGAAGAAGGTTTCTTACGTCTGTTCTAAGCTTCCCGGCAGATTTTTTTTCCTTGTTTTAATATTTCCCTGCAGATACTTATAATCCCATTTCTACCTCCTCCCTACTCCCACCCCAGCTAATATTATTTCATTACATGTTATTTTTTTTAACATCTTTATTGGGGTATAATTGCTTTACAATGTTGTGTTAGTTTCTGCTGCATAACAAAGTGAATCAGCTGTATGCATACGTATATCCCCACATCCCTTGCCTCTTGCATCTCCCTCCCTCCCTCCCTATCCCACCCCTCTAGGTGGTCACAAAGCACGGAGCTGATCTCCCTGTGCTATGCGGCTGCTTCCCACTAGCTATCTGTTTTACATTTGGTGGTGTATATGTGTCCATGTTACTCTCTCACTTCGTCCAAGCTTACCCTTCCACCTCCCCATGTCCTCAAGTCCATTCTCTATGTCTGTGTCTTTATTCCTGTCCTGCCACAAGGTTCATCGGAACCATTTGTCTTTCTTAAGATTCCACATATATGTGTTAGCATACGGTGTTTGTTTTTCTCTTTCTGACTTACTTCACTCTGTATGACAGATTCTAGGTCCATCCACCTCACTACAAATAACTCAATTTCGTTTCTTTTTAGGGCTGAGTAATATTCCATTGTATATATGTGCCACATCTTCTTTATCCATTCATCTGTCGATGGACACTTAGGTTGCTTCCATATCCTGACTATTATAAATAGTGCTGCAGTGGACATTGTGGTACATGTCTGTTTTTGAATTATGGTTTGCTCAGAATATATGCCCAGTAGTGGGATTGCTGGGTCATATGGTAGTTCTATTTTTAGTATTTTAAGAGACCTCCATACTGTTCTCCATAGTGGCTGTATCAATTTACATTCCCATGAACAGTGCAAGAGGGTTCCCCTTTCTCCACACCCACTCCAGCATTTACTGTTTATAGATATTTTGATGATGGCCATTCTGACCGGTGTGAGGTGATACCTCATTGTAGTTTTGATTTGCATTTCTCTAATGATTAGTGATGTTGAGCATCCTTTCATGTGTTTGTTGGCCATCTGTATATCTTCTTTGGAGAAATGTCTTTTTAGGTCTTCTGACCATTTTTCGATTGGGTTGTTTGTTTTTTTGATGTTGAGCTGCATGAGCTGCTTGTGTATTTTGGAGATTAATCCTTTGTCAGTTGATTCGTTTGCAAATATTTTCTCCCATTCTGAGGGTTGTCTTTTTGTCTTTTTTATGATTTCCTTTGCTGTGCAAAAGCTTTTAAGTTTCATTAGGTCCCATTTGTTTATTTTTGTTTTTATTTCCATTTCTCTAGGAGGTGGGTCAAAAAGGATCTTTCTGTGATTTATGTCATAGAGTGTTCTGCCTATGTTTTCCTCTGAGAGTTTTATAGTGTCTGGCCTTACATTTAGGTCTCTAATCTATTTTGAGTTTATTTTTGTGTATGGTGTTAGGAAGTGTTCTAATTTCATTCTTCTACATGTAACTGTCCAGTTTCCCCAGCACCACTTATTGAAGAGGCTGTCTTTTCTCCATTGTATATTCTTGCCTCCTTTATCAAAGATAAGGTGACCATATGTGTATGGGTTTACTTCTGAGCTGTCTATCCTGTTCCATTGATCTGTATTTCCATTTTTGTGCCAGTACCATACTATCTTGATTACTGTAGCTTTGTAGTATAGTCTGAAGTCAGGGAGCCTGACTCAAGATTGCTTTGGCTATTCCAGGTCTTCTGTGTTTCCATACAAATTGTGAAATTTATTGTTCTAGTTCTGTGAAAAATGCCATTGGTAGTTTGATAGGGATTGCATTGAATCTGTAGATTGCTTTGGGTAGTATAGTCATTTTCACAATGTTGATTCTTCCAATCCAAGAACATGGTATATCTCTCTATCTGTTTATATCATCTTTAATTTCTTTCATCAGTGTCTTAGTTTTCTGCATATAGATCTTTTGTCTCCTTAGGTAGGTTTATTCCTAGGTATTTTATTCCTTTTGTTGCAATGGTAAATGGGAGTGTTTCCTTAATTTCTCTTTCAGATTTTTTGTCCTTAACGTATAGGAATGCAAAGATTTCTGTGCATTAATTTTGTATCCTGCTACTTTACCAAATTCACTGATTAGCTTTAGTAGTTTTCTGGTAGCATCTTTAGGATTCTCTGTGTATAATATCATGTCATCTGCAAACAGTGACAGTTTTATTTCTTCTTTTCCAATTTGGGTTCCTTTTATTTCTTTTTCTTCTCTGATTGCTGTGGCTTAAACTTCCAAAACTATGTTGAATAATAGTGGTGAGAGTGGGCAACCTTGTCTTGTTCCTGATCTTAGAGGAAATGGTTTCAGTTTTTCAGCATTGAGAACAATGTTGGCTGTGGGTTTGTCATATATGGCCTTTATTATGTTGAGGTAGGTTCTATGCCCACTTTCTGGAGAGTTTTTATCATAAATGGGTGTTGAATATTGTTGAAAGCTTTTTCTGCATCTATTGAGATTATCATATGATTTTTATCCTTCAATTTGTTAATATGGTGTATCACATTGATTGGGTTGCATATATCAAAGAAACCTTGCATTCCTTGGATAAACCCCACTTGATCATGGTGTATGATCCTTTTAATGTGCTGTTGGATTCTGTTTGCCAGTATTTTGTTGAGGATTTTTGCATCTATGTTCATCAGTGATATTGGCCTATAGTTTTCTTTTTTTGTGACATCTTCATCTGGTTTTGGTATCAGGGTGATGGTGGCCTCGTAGAATGATTTTGGGAGTGTTCCTCCCTCTGCTATATTTTGGAAGAGTATGAGAAGGATAGGTGTTAGCTCTTCTCTAAATGTTTGATAGAATTCACCTGTGAAACCATCTGGTCCTGGGCTTTTGTTTGTTAGAAGATTTTTAATCACAGTTGTGATTGGTCTGTTTATATTTTCTGTTTCTTCCTGGTTCAGTCTTGAAGGTTGTGCTTTTCTAAGAATTTGTCCGTGTCTTCCAGGTTGTCCATTTTATTGGCATATAGTTGTTTGTAGTAGTCTTTTATAATCCTTTGTGTTTCTGCAGTGTCAGTCATTACTTCTCCTTTTTCATTTCTACTTCTGTTGACTTGAGTCTTCTCCCTTTTTTTCTTGATAGGTCTGGCTAATGGTTTATCAATTTTGTTTATCTTCTATGAGAGCCAGCTTTTAGTTTTATTGATCTTTGCTATTGTTTCCTTCATTTCTTTTTCATTGATTTCTGATCTGATCTTTATGATTTCTTTCCTTCTGCTAACTTTAGGGTATTTTCTTCTTTCTCTAATTGCTTTAGGTATAAGGTTAGGTTGTTTATTTGAGATTTTTCTTGTTTCTTGAGGTAGGATTGTATTGCTATAAACTTCCCTCTTAGAACTGCTTTTAACTTTTGCTTGTCTGTAAAGGTTTTAATTTCTCCCTCGAATCTGAATGAGATCCTTTCTGGGTAGAGTAATCTTGGTTGTAGGTTTTTCCCTTTCATCCCTTTAAATATGTCCTGCCACTCCCTTCTGGCTTGCAGAGTTTCTGCTGAAAGATCAGCTGTTAACCTTATGGAGATTCCCTTGTATGTTTTTTGTTGCTTTTCCCTTGCTGCTTTTAATATTTTTTGTTTGTATTTAATTTTTGATAGTTTGATTAATATGTGTCTTGGCATGTATCTCCTTGGATTTATCCTGTATGGGACTCTCTGTGCTTCCTGGACTTGACTGACTATTTCCTTTCCCATGTTAGGGAAGTTTTCAACTATAATCTCTTCAAATATTTTCTCAGACCCTTTCTTTTTCTCTTCTTCTTCTGGGACCCCTATACTTCGAATGTTGGTACGTTTAATGTTGTCCCAGAGGTTTCTGAGACTGTCCTCAATTCTTTTAATTCTTTATTCTGTTCTGTGGTAGTTATTACCACTATTTTATCTTTCAGGTCACTTATCCGTTCTTCTGCCTCAGTTATTCTGCTATTGATTCCTTCTAGAGAATTTTTAATTTCATTTATTGTGTTGTTCATCATTGTTTGTTTGTTCTTTAGTTCTTCTAGGTCCTTGTTAAACGTTTCTTGTATTTTCTCCATTCTATTTCCAAGATTTGGGATCATCTTTACTATCATTACTCTGAATTCTTTCTCAGGTAGACTGCCTATTTCCTCTTCATTTGTTTGGTCTGGTGGATTTTTACCTTGCTCCTTCATCTGTTGCATATTTCCCTGTCTTCTCATTTTGTTTAACTTACTGTGTTTGGGGTCTCCTTTTCGCAGGCTGCAGGTTCATTGTTCCCATTGTTTTTGGTGTCTGCCCCCAGTGGGTGATGTTGGTTCAGTGGCTTGTGCAGGCTTCCTGGTGGAGGGGACTGGTGCCTGTGTTCTGGAGGGTGGGACTGGATCTTGTCTTTCTGGTGGGCCACACCGCATCTGGTGGTGTATTTTGGGGTGTCTGTGAACTTAGTATGATTTTAGGCAGCCTCTCTGCTAATGCATGGGGTTGTGTTCCTGTCTTGCTAGTTGTTTGGCATGGGGTGTCCAGCACTGGAGCTTGCTGACCGTCGGATGGAGCTGGGTCTCAGTGTTGAGCTGGAGATCTCTGGGAGAGCTCTCGCCGATTGATATTACATGGGGCTGGGAGGTCTGTGGTGGTCCGATGTCCTGAACTCGGCTCTGCCACCTTGGAGGCTCATGCCTGACACCAGGCCTGAGCACCAAGACCCTGTCAGCCACATGGCTCAGAAGAAAAAGGAGAAAAAAAGAAAGAAAAAAAGATTTTTAATCAAAAATTTAAAATAAAATAAATTATTAAAATTAAATAAAATTTAAAAAGCAGGGAGCAACCAAACCAATAAACAAATCAACCAGTGATAACAAGTGCTAAAAACTGAACTGAGATAAACATAAAAATCATTACATGTTATTTTAATTTGACCTTTCACACCATAATTTTTGGTTAAAATGTGGTCTTCTATATTATACTTCTTTATCAACTTTAACCATAGCATTCTTGAAGGGAATAATTTTTAAAGACTTCTACCAAGGAAAATCTGACCGTCAATAAAAGCATTTAGGGCTTCCCTGGTGGCGCAGTGGTTGAGAGTCCGCCTGCCGATGCAGAGGACACGGGTTCGTGCCCCGGTCCAGGAGGATCCCACATGCCGCGGAGCGGCTGGGCCCGTGAGCCATTGCCGCTGAGCCTGCGCGTCCGGAGCCTGTGTTCCGCAGCGGGAGAGGCCACAACAGTGAGAGGTCCGCGTACCGCAAAAAAAAAAAAAAAGCATTTAGAGCAGATGAATGAATCTGTAATATGATGTATTCATTACTTCCCAGAAATAAAAGGATTAGTGAAACATCAATTCAAATCCTTACTAGACTCCTCATTAGACTATCTTATCAGTTCTGAGACATCTGGAAACTATAGCTGGAATATTCAGGATAGTCTGTCCACACATCCTCTTCATAAAGCAAACATTGTTTTGGCTGGAAATACTCCGTAATAAAATAGAAACCAGCTGCTTTCCTTTAATATTCTATTGAAATATTTCAAAAAGAACTTCATTTCATTTTCTCAAATCATTCCCATAACCATCGCCTCAAATGTTTTTTTTCTTATAAATTCTTGATGGCATGTGAATCTTTAAAAAGTCCCACTTGGCACATTTTGTGGTTTTGTTGAAATGTTTGCCTTTTAATCACGCAGGATGGAGGCTTCAAAACAACACAACTACTTTATAGAAATAATTAGTGGTCTGCCCAAAGCCTGCAGTTCCATAGAATTGTTATTCCCTTAATATGTATAGTACTTAAGGAATTTATTATATACCTGAAAGAAGTTTAACGGAGATAAAGAAATTTGGAAATTTGTTTTTGTTTTTGTTTTTTGGTCATGCTGTGCAGCTTGTGGGATCTTAGTTCCCCAGCCAGGGGTTGAACCCAGGCCCCAGCAGTGAAAGCACCAAGTCCTAACCACTGGACCGCCAGGGAATTCCCAGAAATCTGGAAATTTGAATTCTGCTTCATAGAGGAGTTTATTAGTAAAAGTCAGTAGAACATTTAAGCTATGTTATAAATTAATTTCTTTTCCCCTCCTCCCCAAAATTGTGCTTTGGAATAAGGAAAAATACGAAAGAAAATGCACTAACTAAGGGCAAACAACAGTGGGAAATAATCTATAACAAACTGAATGATATCTTTGCTATCAAAATGTATCACAGAAATTCAGGGACTTCCCTGACGGTCCAGTGGTTAAGACTCTGCGCTTCCCCTGCAGGGGACACTGGTTCGATCTCTGGTTGGGGAACTAAGACCCTGCATACCCTGCATGCCTCCCCCACAAAAAAAGGAAAATCACAGAAATTCATAAGTAAATGTAAAACAATGCCAATCTTCTTGATAATTTTTTATTTTGAAAAATATAGTTATTTTTCATAAAATTATGTTGTCTATGTTAACATCTAATGGATTTATTATTGTTATTTTTAAATCAATGTATAAATATTTTATTTTTTAATTTTTAAAATAAATTTATTTATTTTTATTTATTTATTTTTTGCTGCATTGGGTCTTCGTTGCTGCATTGGGTCTTCGTTGCTGCACGCGGGCTTTCCCTAGTTGTGGCAAGCGGGGGCTACTCTTCATTGCGGTGCACAGGCTTCTCATTGAGTTGGCTTCTCACTGCAGCGGCTTCTCTTGTTGTGGAGCACAGGTTCTAGGTGCACAGGTTCTAGGTGCACAGGCTCAGTAGTTGTGGTGCCCGGGATTTGTTACTCTGTGGCCTGTGGGATCTTCCCGTACCAGGGCTTGAACCCTTGTCCCCTGCATTGGCAGGTGGATTCTCAACCACTGGGCGACCAGGGAAGTCCCCCTAATGAAGCTTCAATCTCTTTACTCTCATGAAAACAGAAGGCAATCAGGCCTTGAAATATTTCTACCGCAATTTAATTATTCACCTCCAGTCCCTCAAGGTATTCCTTGTCTCCTAATATTGGTAATTATCTCCTTTAGCCAAATAAAAATGTGTGATTTTTATTTGTAATTGCTCCAGGTATTAGAAGGAGTAATTGTTAAGTGTTGCCCAAGTACCGTGAAGATGAAAAATGCTACGTAATTATCACCGTGGGAAAATGACTTTCCATGCACTTAGCTGAAATCACTACCTGGGCTTATGGAGTTAAATCTGAACCTTCAGGACTTCTGGGATGAACACGGTGACGTAGGTTTAGCATCTGTCTGGTTTTTCTCAAGTCATGCAAAAGCATCAAGAAGGATGGCCAAATCAATGGACTTTTGTTCAGCAAAATTGGGAGCAGATCCACAGCCTTCAAAATATGAATCGGAGCTGCTAAGAGCAGCTGAGATCAGACAGAAGCCAGAACGAAGGAGGTGGTGATGCGATGGGAGGCCCAATCAGCAGCAGCATCGTCCAGGAAGCATCAGCAAACATAAGCCTCTGAAGATGAGGGCGTCACCTTGAAGAGAAGGTGTGCATCTCCTCTTATCCGTGGACTTGGGTAGCAGGACTGGAGGTAGGAGTCCTCCCGGAACCTGATTTATTTCAGGGTAGAAGAGGAAGGGGTCTACACAAATAATTAAACAGAGAAGCCATAGGCATTAGTCTGCTAGGGCTGCCGTAAAGTACCACAAACTGAGTGGCTTAAACAACAGAAATTTGTTGTCTCATGGGTCTGGTGGCCAGAGGTCTGAAATCGAGGTGTCTGGAGGGCTGGTTCCTTCCGAGGGCTACGAGGGAGAATCTGTTCTGTGCCTCTTGCATAGTTGCTGGTGATTGCTGGCGATCTTTTGGACACAGGGCAGTGGGCTTCTCAGGAGATATACTTTCCAGCAGAGCACAGAGCAGGCAGACCCAAGGAGGGGGCCACTGGCCCTTCCTGGAGACCCAGTTTCTATTGATGCAGCAAAGCTGAACAGACAATTCACACCAAGGTAATAGCAACTTAAGTACCCTCACCTCCTTGTTGGCCTTTCAAAAAAAGGGAGCCAGGGTGGGTGCTACTTAACTCCATTGGAATTAAGCTACCATGGTAAAATTTTAGTACAATTTTTAGATAAATCTTCCCCTCTGGAAAGGCATCGGGGGGGCACTTGGAAAAGCTGTCACTACTTTGGTCCCTTACATCACGTAATTGGTTAGAGAAATGGGAGGTGGCAAGCGTCCCCGGTAAGCATGGTGGAGAGCTGGCTCCAGTGAGCCTGCTGGACGGCACTTGCAAGGGGCCAGCCGGCCATGACGGAGTGACACAGCGGAAGATGCCAAGGGAATCTGCATGAATGCTGAACGTGGCTTTCCTGTCATGCTGGTGCCCTCCTTCTTCAGGCGCTTCACCAGGCCCGTCACCAGCCTTCCTACCCTCTGTCATTGGCAACAGGCCCAGCCAGTGACTGCCAGCAGTAGAGAGGAAGGGGAGGGATATGGGCATTGAACAGCCATCCTCCCCGGCCGGCCCAGCCCACCGGGATCTACTCTTCCTCTGAGCTCCCCTGCCTTGACCACCGTGGCCAGGGCTTCCATGACGCACAACTCCAGAGGACGCCACTCACTTGCAGACCCAGGCTGGTTTTGTTCAGTATCTGTGTATGAGTTTGTCTTACCACCTCGGCTAGACAGCTCCTGGTGGGCCAGGACAGATTTGTGAATCATTTTATACACCAAACCACCTAGCGCTAAGCCCAGCCCGATAAATATTTGCTGATGGATGGGCAATCCAGAAAAGGGGTCATTGACCCTGAATCACAGATAAATGCACAGTTTAGTCTTGTAAGAGCATCTATTTTAGAGCTCTGCAAACCTGATTCTGCCCAGCTTTGGCATCTGGTACAGCTATTAGTCATTCAGAAATGTGACCTTTCCTGACACAGGGTGTCTCCGAGCAGGAGTGTGACTTGACGCACAGCGGCTTTCTGCCCGTGCTAAGGTCAGTTTCCTCTTCCCTAAAAGGGTTCAGTTTTGAGCAGGGATTTCACGAGCCACAGGGAGAGCTGACGCACTCTGCAAAGCTCTGAGTGGGGTTTGGATTAGTCATGGTTATAACCGCTGTTTATGCAACCTTGGAGCAGGCCCAGGCTCACATTTCTCCCAGAGGCCCATGGTACTTCTCCCTGTGATTTTTTTCTCTATTTTTTTGAAGCATGGGACCTCAAAACCACACTTGAATACTTGTCCTCTAATGTAAGAGTTTGAGCAGCTAAATGATACCTTATTGGGCCCTTTCAAGCCTGCCCACCTTCCATCCGGCAACGAACACACAGTAAAAACACTTTCAGACACTTTCACAGCACTGTCTGTGTGCTGGGCTGCCCTGCTGGAATCAATTGTAAGTGGGTGAAAAACAATGGGAAAAAAACAAACAAACAAAAGCAAAGATGCTGAACTGAGAATTAGAGGGCCGGTGTTTTAGTCAGTAGCTTGTTGCACGGCCTTGAGCCGATTACTCCCCTGTGCTCCATGTTTCCATTTGCACGGTGGAGCACAGAGGAGCGTGCTCCGCCCCTGCCATCCACAGGGCGCCTGTTCTGAGCCATGTGTCCCTCTGGGAATGAGAAGTAGGAGGGTGGGACGGGGCAGGCCAGCACCAAGCCCCCTAGCCCTTCCCTGGTGCCCTTGGCATGCATGACTGGGGGTGGGAATGTCATCTGTGGCCACAGGACAGAGGTGGCTATGTTTTTCCAGGTCAGAGACTGAGTTTGGGATTGTTCTCATGACACAGTCCCCAAGCTCTCTGGTTCCTAAACTAATTATTAAGACCAATAAATTGATTCTTCTTTTCTAAGAATGCCAGTCTCCAAATGCCCAAGGGTGAGAGGGCAGCCTTTAGTGGCTCCAGCTGCCTGGGAGGGCAGCAGGGACCCAGCACCATCCCAGGAGACATGGGCTTGGCTTGGGTTCCAGTTATACCCTCAACTCACAGAGTGACCTTGAGGGAGTTCCTTCCCCTCCTAGGGCCTCGGTTTTCCCATCAGTGCAATGAGGGTGTGGACTGTGGGAACCCCAGGGTTTCTTTTGACTCGGAGGTTTAAGGATCTGTTTGCCTTTCCTTCTCCATCAGGCCTTTTTTCTTCCTTGCTTCTCCATCTTCTCAGTCTTCTAATTCCTTTCCCCATTCTTGCTGGAGATCTTTTTCTGGCTGATCTTGGCTGTTTCACTGATATGGGCCTGTTTTCTCAGTGGGCAATGAGAGTTTGACTAAGAGGCTCTAAAGGCTCACCCAGCTCTGATGCTCTGGTCATCCTGCGATCCCATGGTATAAAGTCCCATCTGGTGCACAGCCGGGATGGTGCTGGATAATCTGTGCTGGGCCCCTCCATTCACCCATCGCAGGAGGACTCATCCCTCAGATGCCCCGGCTGCTACCTCACCTACTGGTCCAGACTTCTCAGGAGGACTCCATGGACATGTCTTAGACTGAGGCCAACAGGCAGACTCTGTTGTGATTACTTTTTTACCTGTCAGCTTGATTTATAGCCTCCACTTATTCAGTCAAACACTAACCTAGGTGTTGCAGTGAAGACATTTTATAGATGTGATTAAAGTCCATAATCAGTGGACTTTAAGTACGATAGATTATCCTCGATAATCTGGGTGGGCCTGAGTCAATTGCTCAAAAAGCCTCAAATGCAGAGCTGAGGCTTCCTGGGGAAGAAGAAATTCTACCTGTAGACAGTAGCTTCCATCCATGCCCCTGAATTCCACCTGCCCTTCTTAATGACCTTCCGTATAGATTTCAGTTTTGCCCAGCGGTGGCTTCTCTTGTTGCAGAGCACAGGCTCTAGGTGCGCGAGCTTCAGTAGTTGCAGCACGTGAGCTCAATAGTTGCAGCACTCAGGCCCCAGAGTGCGCGGGCTTCAGTAGTTGTGGCACACAGGCTCAGTAGTTGTGTCTCGTGAGCTCTAGAGTCCAGGCTCAGTAGTTGTGGCGCACGGGCTTAACTGCTCCGCGGTATGCGGGATCTTCCCAGAGCAGGGATCGAATCCGTGTTCCCTGCATTGGCAGGCGGATTCTTAACCACTGCACCACAAGGGAAGTCCCTGCTGTGACTTTTAACGGTAGAACCTTCTAAATATATCTTGCTGAGAATGGAATATTCTACCACCCTCACTACTCAATTTAACAGCTATTCTTGAATATCTAAAATGAAGACAAACAGCCAAGCATAACCAAGCATATGAGGCTCCAGGGAATACAAGGATCCTGGGTCTGTGAGCTAAAACAATCCTGCAAATTAGGAGAATCTATGGAATCAGGGGCTGGAAAGGGATCTTGGGCAATTGAAACTCAAGTACCCAGAGTTCTTTGCCTTTTTGTTTTTAAGATCTGAGCTTTTAAGCATCTCTCTCTTTATCCTACAAACACAAACTTACCAAATACCTGAAGTATAATTTTTTAAAGTAATAAACAATGCAGATTCCATTAATGTTTGTCCCTGTTGGGTGAGCAGGACAGGTCGACCTTCTTTTGTACAGTTTATAAAATGGAGAATATTGTCCTCTGAAGTCCAAGAGAAACACAATGCACCTAGCAGATCCTTCTGTCAGGGGCTGAGGGGCTAGGAGTGGGCTGGGATTGGGAGTGACGGGGTCCCTACGACAACAATGGATGTCAGTGAAAATTACATAGAAGACAAGCCAAGTTTCCCAGAATCTTCTTCTGCTCTCAGACAATCCCAGGCCATGGGGTTGAGGGCTTGCTGAGCTACAGTGAGCAGAAGACTTTGAAAAGGCTACTGGCCCTCCCTGGTGTGCAGCCTTGAAGCAGGGCGGGACAGCTAGTGTCGAACCTTCTCAGCCTCACCTGGAGCATGCCGCTCTTCCTCCTTCACTCGTGCATCCATTTTCTTCTTGCTTCGGGCCAGTGCCGACACGCAGAAGGGACTGGCTGCTTCATAACCGGAGCTTCCGATTGCTCAGCCGGCACCCCGCCCTATATCTGGGGCAGCTGTTGAGGGCGTGTCTGGGCCAGGCAGGTGGGCATCAGCACAGGCTGCCAAGAATGAGGCGTGCCCCAGCTGCTCAGCTGGCCTCTTGCAGGCTGCGATGGGGGCACTGACTCATCTTTCTCCTCCCACAGCTTGCAGCCAGGCAAGGAGAGCTCAGCTCAGAGCAAGGAGGGGCATCAGCCCCTTGGGCCTCCTTTCTGCCTTCAAGGCTGGCAGTGAGCTCCCGCTCTGAACACTTCGCAGCTGGTCTCAGCTTTGCCCTCTCGACAAGTCACAGTGACCTCAGCTGGTGGATCTGGGGAGCCGAAGGTTCAGTGTGGTGCAGCTTACCTGGCCTTTTGGGTGTGCTGGGAGATGAGCAGGGGGTGGCGTAGGGGGCATACTCTCAATTTAAACGTGTAACTCACTGGGGGTGACATTTTGGAAAAATATTAATGTGCTTTTCCCTTTCTGAGTATGTATATTTTCTAATTTTCCTGAGGCATTCATTTACATGGATGAGATGAAGATTGTTCTAGAAGGAATGCAGAAAGGAAGAAAGCATTAATATTTACTTTTTGACACTCAAGATCTTCATAGCCTTGTTAAAATATTGAAATACAATAACTGTACATATTCAAAGTGTACAATTTGATGAGTTTTGACCTACATACACATCTGTGAAATGGTCATCACAATCAAGGTAGGGAACCGATTCATCACCCCCAAAAGTTTCCTTGCTCTCCCACCAGTTCCCCAGGCAACCACCAATTTTCTTTCTGTCACTATAGATTTGCATTTTCTAGAAATTTATATACATGGAGTCATAGTACTTACACCTGTTTTGTCTGTTTTCCTTCATTCTGCATAATTCTTTTGGCACTCATCCCTGTCATTGTATGAATCGGTAGGTCATTCTTCTTCACTGCTGAGTAATATTCCATTGTATGACTATCCCACAATATGTTTATTTACCCCTTGATGAACATTTGATTGTTTCCAGGGTGTGGCTATTATAAATAAAGCTCCCGTGAACGTGTGTGTATAAGTCCTTGTGGGCTATATGCTTTCATTCCTCTTGGGAAAGTTCCTATGAATGGAACGGCTGGGTCGTATCATCAGTCAGTGTATTTTCATCTCTTTAAGAAACTGCCAAGCTGTTTTACGAAGTAGCTGTAATTTTTTCTACTCCTGCCAACAAGGTAGAAGAGGTCCAGTGCTTCACATTCTCACCAAGCCTTACTCTGCTCAGTCTTTATCATTTTAGCCATTCTAGTCCATGCTAATGGGTGCAAAGGGGTATTTAATTATGCTTGCAATTTGCACTACCCTAATGACTAATGACATTCGGAGTAAGATTTGTAGCGAGACATTACTCCACCTAGCCTGGCTATTGCTTGGGAGGATTTTCTACATTCCTTTATACTGAAGCAAAAGACCACTGGTGGCTAAAACATGGGTGTGGCATGTGCATAATGACATACATACACGGATATTCATTGCAGCATTCTTTGTAATAGCAGAACAATGAAAAAGCTAAGTGTCCATTAATAGAGGCCTGGTTAAATAGATTATAGTATTAGGTTCTCCAGAGAATTAGAACCATAGGATGTGGGTATATATAGAAAGAGATTTATTGTAAGGAATTGGCTCACATGATTGTGGAGGTTTGGTGAGTCCAAAATCTGATGAAGGAGGCTGGCAAGCTGGAAACTCAGGAAAGTTGCAGTTCAAGTCCAAAGGCCGTCAGGCTGGAAACACAGGAAGGAGTCAATGTTGCAGTTCAAGTTCGAAAGCAGTCTGCTTGTAGATTCTCTCTTGCTCAGGAGAGGTCAGCTTTTTGTTCTTTTCAGGCCTTCAACCAACTGGATGAGGCCCACCCACATTATGGAAGGCAATCTGCTTACTCAAAGTATACCATTTTAAATGTAAATCCCATCCAAAACCACCCTCAGGGAAACATCCAGAATAATGTTTGACCAAATATCAGGTCGCCCCATGGCCCACCCAAATTGACACATAAAATTAACCATCACAGGTATGAATGGAATACTATGTAGCCATTAAAAAGGAAAGGTAGGGCTTCCCTGGTGGCACAGTGGTTGAGAGTCCGCCTGCCGATGCAGGGGACACGGGTTCGTGCCCCGGTCCGGGAAGATCCCACATACCACGGAGCGGCTGGGCCCGTGAGCCATGGCCGCTAAGCCTGCGCGTCCAGAGCCTGTGCTCCGCAACGGGAGAGGACACAGCAGTGAGAGGCCCACATACCGCAAAAAAAAAAAAAAAAGGAAAGGTAGCTCTATAGGTACTAAAATGAGTATATCTCCAAGGTAAATTACTAAGTGAAAAAAGAAAACAGCTGCAGACAGTAAGTAAAATATGCTATTAAAAAAATTTTAAATAATGTGTGTGGTTATGATTGTAGATGCATAGTACATATCTTAAAGGACATACAAGACATTATTATGGGGGAGAAGGCAGTTGCCTCCAAAGAGAGGAACTGAGTAGGGAATAGGAAAGAAATAGACTAATTTTTAAAATTTCATCTACATCTTTTGTAATTTTGAAATTTTATGGCATGTACAGAAGCCTTTACTTTAAAGCCCAGCTCCATAGATCAGAGATGTGTCTCAGCCTTTCCTCCCAGAGGGCTGCAGGCACAGGGGCAGCCACTTTAGAGCAAAAGTGATGACAAGGGGAGATGGGTGGGGATGGAGACCAGAGTATGCTCCGGAGCAGCGTGGACAGGATTCAAGAGTGCAGCTCACCCGTTTGCTCTGGGGTGGACAGCCCAGACCAGGGGCTGGGGAAGGCGGGCCTGGAGCTTGGAGCAGGGGGGACAGGACGCTACAAGAGCCGGGATGAGTTTGAGTTGGCCAAGGAGCACAATGGCTCCACCAAGCATTACTTTTTGCTTTGCAGTGAAGTCTGGCCTTTTCACTTCTCGGTCCAAGGATGGGAAAGATGACATAGGTCCCACAGGCCTTTAAACCCACCCAGAGGAAATCTCTTTCTAAACTAGACTCTCCCCGACATTTTGGGTTTGTAAATCTATGTAGAGACCCTCCCTCCTGACAGGGGGCCTGCAGAGGAAATCCCTGAACAGGGTGGACTGGTGAACCCTCTGCTTTATAAGCTCTTCAAGGTTTGGACTCCACAATAATAGGGCTTTGCTCAAAAAACAAACAAACAAAAAAAGCCAGCCTGTGTTGCAACTTGATGGTCAGCATATGGTAGTGGTTAATGGCGTGCTGTCAATGTGCTGTGCGATTCCAATTTCCTCCAGCCCTCTTCCCGCTTTCCCACGCTCCTCCCTCCCTATTCCCTTCTCCCATGTCCCCTAATTTCCCCCAAACCCTGGACTGACTTGATTCCCTACTTCCCCATCTCATCTTGACCACCCCACACCCTCCTTTGTCAGATGTTTTCAAAGCAGTGAACAGAACCCCAGTCCCACTGCCACTCACTCAACCAACACCCACCCCACACACACATTTTAAAGCAGACCTTTAGTTTTTCTGCTATTTTGTTGGAGTTTCTTCAGGGAGGAGGGGGAAGGGAGTTCCTTTTTTTTTTTTTTTTTGGCTGCGTTGGGTCTTCGTTGCTGTGCACAGGGTTCTCATTGCATTGGCTTCTCTTGTTGCGGAGCACGGGCTCTAGGTGCGTGGGCTTCAGTAATTGTGGCTCGCGGGCTCTAGAGCGCAGGCTCAGTAGTTGCGGCACACGGGCTTAGTTGCTCCACAGCATGTGGGATCTTCCCAGACCAGGGATCAAGCCCGTGTCCCCTGAATTGGCAGGAAGATTCTTTTTTTTTTTTTTGCGTTACGCAGGCCTCTCACTGCTGCGGCCTCTTCCGTTGCGGAGCACAGGCTCCGGACGCACAGGCTCAGCGGCTATGGCTCACAGGCCCAGACGCTCCGCGGCATGTGGGATCCTCCTGGACCGGGGCACGAACCCGTGTCCCCTGCATCGGCAGGCGGACTCTCAACCACTGCATGGCTCAGGACTCAGTAAAGAACCAACTGCTAAGTCCGACTAAATCAGAAGGAAAAAGTTAAAAACAGAGTTTTCCCACTGGTCTAGCTGTATTTAAAAATGTTTCTCTTTTCTTTGTAACATGTAATTAAAATTTTGTTTATTTCCTGAACTCTTTTAAGAGGTTTGAGTGCATTTGGTGCATTTTTGAGAAAAGTACAGCTTGTATCTTCACTATCTTGCATCATGTGTCCAGCGCCGCATTCCACAAGACAAATATAACCAAGGCCTCTTAGAGCTTCCAAGATATGAAACTGCCGGTGCCAGCTCATTCACGTTGCTGTAACCGCCACCCTCATGTGACAGAGCTGTCCCTTGGGTGGACAGCCCAGTTCCACACCCCCTGCCAGAGCTTTCACATTTGAGGCAGAAATACAGGGCCTGCTATACATTCTTGTCTGGTGTGTGGTCACAGGCCCCGAGTCTCCAAATCAGAAGTTATTTATACCAAATGCTCAAACCAAAAGGATTACTTAAGCCGTGATCCTTGAGTCCTTCTGTCCTCTCATCTCCCACCTCCAGTAGTATGTACCATTGGTCCTATCGCCAAAATATGTTTTACAAGCGTCCCTTTCTCTCCATCCCCACTGCCATCACTCTAATCCAAGCTACCATCTCTGTCTCCTAGAATATACAGTAGCTTCCTAACTTGTCTCTCTGCTTTCACTCATGGCAGAAAAAATTTACTGAAAAGTCCTCTATTTTTCCCTTCTTTGCTTCATTCCCCTGCCCTGCATTTCAATTTTCAAGCAGATAGACAGACTTTATACCCCACGGTCCTGGAATCATAGGAAAGCTGTAAAGCAGCCTAACGATGTCTGTACTTGTGGAGCCTGAATCACAGATGCTTCTTTGCTAGAGGTTCTGGAGGATAGAGAGTGCGTCTGGATCCAGCAGCAGAGCCAGAGATGAGATTTTCTCAGACTGGGAAGGGAGACAGTTGATTGGCATCTGAGAGCAGTGAGGAGCCCAGCCAAGGCTCCAGGGAACGAGGTCACCAGATCAGCTAACTTGGCAGCCTGGGGTGCCAAGGGGGACTTGTGGGGCAGAGGCATTGAAGGGACTACCCTTGTCTTGAACAGTTAGGGTACCTGCTGTAACCATGACAACTAGAGGCCCTGGCCCAGTTTTCTGAGCACCTAATAAGGATTCCCTCATGGTCCTGAAAGGGGAAGAAATCTCAATAATGACCTGTCCAGAAGGAAGGGCCTTAAGGCAGAATAAGGCAAGATCTGGATGTGAACCAAGATTCGCATCTACTATATACTTGCCATGACCAGTCTTCCCAGTTTTCTCTGTCCTGACGGATTTCCCAGGACATGGGACTTTTAATCCTAAAAGGCAGTCTAGGATGAGTTGTTTACCTTGTTCAAAGTTCCTTCTACAAAATGGTAAATTTTTTAAAGATAAGATCATGTTACGTCTCTTATTCAAATCCAGGTTCCTTACCATGGCCTCCAAGCCCTTTGTGAACTGGATCCCACCTCCTTCCGAAGTTATCTCCAAGTGCACCTAGACTACTCCTGGCCTCACTCCTTTCCATCATGCACATACAGGATCATAGTTTCCTTGGAATCTCACTTCCCTGACCAGGGATCGAACCCATGCCCCCTGCAGTGGAAGTGCAGAGTCTTAACCTCTGGACCGCCAGGGAAGTCCCAGGCCGAGTTTATTTTTATCTCAGTCTGTGACCTACTGTTCCCACTGCCTGGACCACCTTCACCTCTTCCTCCTGACCCTTTCCAAGGCGGTCTCCTCCGCTCCTGCACATCTCAGCCCAGAGGAACTGTCTCTTGCCATCCCCTTTAAAGTAGTTTCCCCCCCACCGGGTCCCAGTGCCTCTCGCTAAAGCACTCTCTTTAATGTGCTGCTGATCACATGTGGAAATAGCGGGTCTGTGTCTTTGTCTGTTGTCTGTCTCCCCCTTAGCTTGGAAGCTCCCAAACTCTGGCTCAGAGCTTTACACAAAGCCAGTGCTTAATGAATAGTTGTCGCCTGGCTGACTGCAATTTTTTGCAATTTTAATTTTTTCACTTCTCTTTTCTTTTTCTTATTTTACTAAACAAGAGCAGTGAATAAGCAGATGTCAGTGTTTTGAGACTAACATGTATTTGGGTGGATCAAATGAAAACCAGTCACTTAGCCTGCTTGGTGTTGGGGTTTATTAGAATAAGCATTGTTTTCTCTGGCGAACATCGTAGGCTATTTCCCTTTCTTCAATCCTCCTTGGGGATTTTCTTTCTAATCTCTATGACGTATATAAAGAAACCATCAAAGGTAATACAGGAAGGGGGAAAAAAGCAACAATGGGGCACAAAGTAAGGTGGTTAAAAACAAATCCAAATGCATCAAAAAGCACAATAAATTTATTCTTAATTTTCCATTTAAAAGATTGTGATTATCAACTTGGATTAAGAAATTCAGCTATATGCTTTTTACATGGGACACACCTGGGAATAAGGGTACAAAAAAGTTGAAAATCAAAGAATGGGAAAATAGGTCAGGCAAATAGTAACCAAAAGAAAGTTGACAGCGGCCAAAAATGATTTTCAAACCAAAAACATTAGCAGGGAAAAAGAAGATCATGACATAGCGGCAAAATGTTCAATTTACCAGGAAGATACAGCAGTTCTAAACCCGTATACCACCTATTTAAGTAGCCTCAAAATACATATTTTAAAAAACGATAGAATTACAGGGAGAAATGAACAAACTCGCCATAATGATGAGCGATTTTGACACACTGCCATCAGGTATTGATATGTCAAGCACAAAGAATGCTAGAGATTTGAAAAAGTAATTAACCAGTGTGACTTAATATACTCACTAGTATTTGGGAAACGATTCTCCATTGGTCTCTCATGCTTCTCCAAGTCTTGTGAGTGCAGATTTTGTTCTGCACATCTGTTCGAGGATGGCTGTGTAGTGGACAGCCTTGGAGTACAAAGACAGTATCTCCCTCCAGAGCAGTTCACTGTCTAGTATAATAAAGGTTAATGTCTCCCTCCAGGACAAGATGTGAGCTGGTTTGCTTGCAGCCCATAATAAAAAATTGGAGCTTCCTAAACTTGTGGTTCCTCAGCTGTGAAACAAACCCACTGCATGTCCAGCATCCACAGGATTGCCTCATATTGCCCTCCAGGGGTAAGAAGAATCGGCATAAGCATGAAACTCAGGCTGCCTGCTCTGCCCTGACTAATAATGTCTTTGTCTCTGATCCAGGAGTCTCGTGTCTCCTGTCAGCATCCTTGACCCTGTAGCAGGCTAAGTTACTGGACTGCAAGTAAGATAAAATAAATATGAGACCCTTCACAGTTCTTGATATGTGGACCCTTGCACCCAACCGTGGACAATACACCATCTTCCTTGAGCAATACACATGGAACATGGACAATTTACCTAGCACAGTGCCTGCCGCCTGAAAGACAGTCAATGAATGTTAGTTCTCACTTGCCTCTAGCACTACTGTTCTTCTCACTTCCTTAAGCAGTCAGCAGCCAAAGGGAAGAAATGAATTATGTGAACAGAAATCATAGAGTGTTAAAACCGTCTGAGAGATGGAGGTAAGTGGGCACACAGGGTAGAACAACCCCTTCTGCGTTGGCCTACATTGTGACTTCATTATTTGATTTGAGGCAAGACCATTCCCAGGAACACAAATATTGGATTTCTTTTTATTTGGCTGCACCACGCAGCTGATGGGATCTTTAGTTCCCCAACCAGGGATCGAACCCAGGCCATGGCAGTGAAAGCGCTGAGTCCTGATCACTGGACTGCCAGGGAATTCCCAGATATTGGGTATTTATATTCAATTGTCAAGACACTTTCCCAAGGTCCTATGGAAATTAAATCTATATTAACCATTTTCTTATCACTCAGATTAGCAATAACCTAGCTTATTAAACCATTATGAGCTCATGCTTTTAAGGGCCTTATGAGAATGTGAATTTCTTTCTTTCTTTCCTTTTTTTTTTTTTTCTGGCCGTGCCGTGGCTTGCAGGACCTTAGCTCCCCAACCAGGGATCGAACCCAGGCCCTCAGCAATGAGAGCTCAGAGTCCTAACCACTGGACAGCCAGGGAATTCCCAGAAAGGGAATTTCTTCATCCTGCCTCCTCCTAGAGCTACAAATGCTTAACTCATCTTGGATGAGCTTTTTTTTTTTTTTTTTTTCTGAAACTGGCTTCTTTTCTTTCTGTAGCAATTTTTGCCACCTACGCTCAGATACGGAGGAATTGCACGTGTTAAGTCTCAATCCTATACCTAGAGGTAGGGTGGCTGATGGAAAGGTGTGAGGCCAGGAGTAGTCTAGGTGCACTTGGAGATAACTTCGGAAGGAGGTGGGATCCAGCTCACAAAGGGCTTGGAGGCCATGGTAAGGAACCTGGATTTGAATAAGAGACGTAACATGATCTTATCTTTAATCCTATACCTAGAAGCTCACTCTTAACTGACTGGGCAGAATCTCCTGTGTATAAGAGTCTAGGTGTCTGCAAGAAAACTCGAGGTCCGACCCCTACTCTGTAGCCATGCTCCAGGGAGGAGGGGTGTCGAATGGTCCAGGCTTTGAAACCATGGCGGGAGGGCTGTTATGCTTCTCTGTTACATGCCTGCTATACTCCTTTCCAAATCATCCCAGCCTCATGTAGTCCAATGTGACTAGGGCTTTGGGGACAGTCGTGATCTTCATCACATTTCCCTTGTGGCCAGTCTCACCTCATCACTGTAGCCCCTTAAATAGCATATCCACTGCCAAGACACTGATGCCTAGGGTAAGTCTTACTGAGGATCTCCTGGCAAAGAGGAGATGTTATTCTGCATGTACTCCGAGACACCTGCTATAAATCTATTCTTCCCCCAAGCTCTTCTCCCCAGAGCAGCTCCTCCTTCCTTCTCTCTCTCTCCCTCCCAAATCTCCTCCTTTTTCCTCTCCAACCAATCTGCTTCAGCGAGCACTCTGTACAATTCCTCCTTCTCTAAACCTGGGGCTGTCTGTGTACTCCACTCAGCAAATCCAAAGCCCAACGAAATAGTCCATCTACCGTTTTGCCAGACACCTTCCTGGGGGGCCACCACTCCCTTCTATCTGTGTGTGGGATTTGCAACACTAGGACTCACCTAGCTGGACTCCCGCCCTTATAACGTTTCCTTATGGGGCCAGGTTCTCCACATCCATTCTTGTATTCGGTTCTTCATGCAGATAAAGAGACTGAGGGCGAGAGCTGAAGTCGGTTGCTGAGGGTTACCCAGGGACAAGCAGTGGAGCCTGGATTTCAGTCAACGCCCCCTGACTCGAGGCCAGATGCTTCTTCCACTTATTAACCTCAGCAAAGGAGACACCTGTGAAGTGAGCTCATTTTCCAACCATTGAAAATCCTAGGGGGATTTCCCTGGCTGTCCAGTGGTTAGGACTCCGCACTTCCACCGCAGGGGGTGAGGGTTCGATCCCTGGTCGGGGAGCTAAGATCTAAGATGTTTCTGTATTTCTGTTTCCCACTGGTCTTCAGGGAAGGCAAATGAAACTGTCTGGATGAATTTCTGGGATTTGATCCTGTGCAAATTAAATTTGAGGCATGTTTTGTGATACATACTCAATGAACATCTAGAAAATGTTGACTTGCCTGATTCAAGTCCTGATTGAGCGGACGGAGGGCAGCAGGCAAACCAGCAACGAACACAATGTGATGTGTCCCCAAACACTGCGGGGCACAATCCAGTATTGATTGTGCTGAGGAAAGGAGACCTCGCAGGGGAGGTGACATTAGAGAACTCGGCTGGGTCTAGAATAATTCTGTCAGGTGGAAAGTGAGCAAACTCTCAGCTTCCAGTTTGCAGGTGTCTAAGGTGTGAAGTTCCCTTGGTTGTTCTGGAGCCCCTTTACCCAAGCCTCTGCCACATGTGACCCAGATTTGACCTCAGTGCTCTTCTGGTCATGTTTTTGAGGTAGTGACTACGATGGTGATGGTCAAGGTGGTGCCATATCTTCCCAGGGTCCTCAGGTAGATCCAGTGGGTTGGTCTCCTAGAAAGCTTACAATGATTTTGCCAAAGCATTCAGTGACTAGAAAAGTCTTAGAATTAGAGGGAAGGTGATCGCTGTGTGCAGACAGGCCCAGGCAGAGGTAGCAGCTTCCAAACCTTCTCAGATAATCAGACTCCAGAGGTCCGGGGGGAGGGGAATCTGAGAAATGCAGTAGATAACATCAACATTGCCCAACAGCTGAGACCCAGTCTTTAGCCTGGGGCTTTTCCTAAACGATTATAGAGACCCTGGGGTGTCCAGTGTGTTAGAAGAGCAGTGAGGGCCTCTCTGAGGCTGCCTTCCTGGCAGGAACTCGCAAAGGTTTAACTGCAAAGAATTAGAGGACCGGTCAGAGGTGTGGGCGGAGTTAAGAGAGCCAAAGGGATGTCAAAGCCCCTAGAGCCATACACACTACTATACACAAAATAGATAACAAGGACCTACTGTAGAGCGCAGGGAGCTCTACTTAATATTCTGTAATAACCTAAATGGGAAAAGAACCTGAAAAAGAATAGATATATGTATATGTATAACTGAATCACTTTGTTATACGCCTGAAACTAACACAACATTGTAAATCAACTATACTCCAAAAAAAAAAAGCCCCTAGAACCAGCATAAGAGGAAGTGTGAATGGTTCTAGGCTGAAGGGACCAGGGGAAGGAACTGTGTCACCTGCAAAGAGGGTGTGTGTGGGTGTGTGTGTGTGTAAGGTGGGGATGAATACCTAGTTCTTTCTCTCCTCCTGTCCTGCTATCTTATGTTAGTACCTCCCAAACGTGAGCAGAAGCGAGGGAGCAGGGGCACATGGGTGATGCAGTCCTATCTGTCAGCCTCCCAGGGGAGATCAGGCAAAGAAGGGGTGGCAAGTGGAATATGTAAAAAATTAATAAACAGAAATCTCAACTAATAGAGTTGGGAGAATGGAAGGGGGAGCTCTCACATCCTGAGACTGTAGCAGAGCCCAACAGGAAGAAGAAAGATTCCTCCTCTTTCCTGGCAAGGACTCAGCCAATGAAAAGCCATGGATTCTTTGCTTACTAGAGCCCTCCCACCTTCCTTTCCCCTCTATAAAAGCGTTCTCCTTCCCTTGCTGTGCAGGGACTTGCACATGGCTGCCCTGGTTGCAGATCCCAAGTTGCAATTCTCTGCTGATCCCGAATAAACCCATTTTTGCTGACAGTCTATTTCTTTCAGGTCATCAAATATAACCAGCACCACCGATGCAAGAGAATGGGGAGGCTAGGAGGAACAGCCACTGCTGAGTGAGAGAGCTCCTAAATTGGCAGGGGAGAGGCAGACTGCATGATCTCCAAGGGCTGTGCGAGGGTCCTTGCCATCCTTTGAAAAAGGATGAAACATGTCACTCAAAGATCCCACCAGACACCCAAATGGGTCCAGGATGACGCATTTCAGGGAGAGGGTTGGGTGTGGGGGGCTATTTCAACCATGGTCAGCAGAACCCCCTCCAGCCCTCCAGCAGGTCTATAACCACACACAGCCGCCCTCAGAGCTGTGGCCACCTGAAGTCACACCCTGAGCTCAGGTCCTCTGGCCCCTGACATGTGGCCACAGAGAGACAACTTGTTGCTAAAATGACCAAACAAAGAGAACTCAAAAGATCTCTATGTCATGGCTCAAGTCCACTTTATAACAGATGTAAAAGTATGCTACCCTGGACACCAGCCTGGGAAGTGTCCTCAAAACACCCTTGGTTCCCTCGGTGCCTATATGAGGCACCATTTGCCTCTCCATTTGCCACAGGGTCCCAAATTGATCCACACCACAACTCAGACTTGCAAAGAAAACAGGTTTTTAAATTTCATAGAGGGTAGATTCAATCTTCCCAATAAGCTACCACCCACGGGATAGAAAGAAAAGCAAAACATCTTTAGTCCATTCCAGAGACTTCATCTGATGCATAAGTTTAAATTGCTCCTCCAGATGATGGCACCTGGGCAGCTTACTCTCAGCTTTCCATCCCCTCCTCCTGCCTCCCTGCAGAAGGGCATCTGGGATGCGGATGGGGGTGTGGCCCCATAGCAGAGGGATGTGCCCTCCAATCTTCCAGGTGGTTCCGATTCTCCCTGGTCTCCACTGGTTTGCCTCTGTCCTGGCCTGACGTGGCCCCAAGCATTGAATTTAGTGAGATGTGGGCCTGGGGAGCCCCGGAGGTCTGAGGCCAGGAGGGGTCTGGCCTTGTGTGGCCAGGTGTTGCCGACTGCGTTTATTTTGCAAAGACCAGATGAAGCCTGTGCTGGGTGGCCCGTGATGGAGCCCACACCCAGCCTGACGTCAAACCAGGAGTCAGCTGGCCCAGTGGTAGAACTAGGGTCCTCAGAAGCCCCATTGTCACCTAAAAGTAGGGGTGTCTGTGCTGTACCTCCGGGCTCCGTAAATGGACCTCTTTCACTTTATATAATCTACCTCCTGGGCTCCTGGCCCAGCGCATCCGAGAACTGGTGAGCAGGCTGTGAGCCAGGGGAAACCAGCCGCGATCAGGCTGGTCCTGCCGAGCTGCGGCCCTGGAGGGGAGTCCTGGCTCTCGCCAGGAGCGGAAGGTCCCAGGCTACGCGAGGGCCTGACTGCTGTCTGGCAGGAGGTCTCCTGCCCCAGAAATGCCCTGCCCCAGTCCCAGCTCCCACTATCAGATCACGTAATACGTAGCTAAAGCTTACACTTAATGCAGCCACAAAGCTGGATCACATGCACAAAAAGCTGGGGGAGTGGGTACTGACAGCTGGAAAAAAATCATGCAAATGATCGTGCTAACTCTGTTCTTCACGCTTAGGGCTCAGGGCCTCGAAAAGTCTGGATCTGGCCCTGATAATGAGCTCTCCCTCCCAGAAGCTTAACTCAGAGAAAGAGCATTCTCTTGCTCATTCTGCGACTTTTGTCAGAGGGTGAACGCAGCCCAACTCCTGCTTCTTTGACATTTCCAAGCCCTGCCCTCGGCTGGGCCCTGGGCAGACGCTGAGAAGACAGGATTCCGGGCCTTGAGTGTTCACAGCCTCACAGGGGAGACAGACCTATAGGATGAACGATATTTACAAATAATTTCTAGTTCTGAAATGCCCTCCACGTGCCAAGATTTTTACATACATATTCTTCCCGACCACCCTAGGGGTGAGTATATCTCCAAGTTACCGATGGGGAAGCACACTCAGAGCAGCGGTCAGGGCCACCCAACCCGAAATTTGCATCTATGGGTTCAGGGCTGCTCCGCTGCCTTGTGCCACCTTCAGCCATGATGCTTCGGGCATCCTGAGGGTCTCCTTCCAGACATCCAGGACTGCAGGGCAGGCTAAGTCCGTTCAGCTGTCCTCCTGAACAGGCAGATCGGGCTCAGCCCCATGAAGGGAGCCCCGCCTCTTGATTGACATGAGGGTCCCTCAGGGCCTCCACACATCATGCATTGTGGGAGGAGGGAGTGTGTGCTCGCTGACCTGGGCTCGGCGGCTGGGACTGGCAGAGCCCCACCGTCAGTGAGGGCAGGACCTGCTGCTGCAGCAACACCCAGAGCCTCAGTGGAACGCGGACGGCTGTGTGTGAGTCAGAAATGGCAGGAAATGGAAGACCCCAACAAAGGTTTAATGAAGGGTCCAGTACAGCCTGTGGGCGGGATCGGGGGATTCCAATGCCAGATTTAGCACATAAAAATACAGGATGTCCGGATGAATTTGAATTTCATCTAAACAGCAAATAATTTTTTTTTAGGATGAATACTTGTATCTCTAATATTGGGGACACACACTAAAAAATTATTTGCTGTGTAAGCAGATAGGGTAGGGGGTCCCCCCCAAAAGAGAACTAAGCGTCACTTTCTCGACATAAGAGAAGCCATTTCAGCCTAAGCCATTTTGTGAGCTAAGCCTGGCCACAATGCTTGTCCTGGAGCAGGTCTCAGTAATAATGATCTTAAGAAAACAAAAGGACAAACTTATCAGGTGAGAGGAGTAACCATAGCAAAGATAACACATCAGTTGTAAAGACTCCCAGTTCTATTTCAATGGTAAAGACTAGCCTGAAGCGCTGTCTTGAGCTGTTTTGCAGAATTTAAATCCCCCCTGGGCGCTCAACCACCAGATCAATAGGACCTAAGGGATAATAATGTCGACCTTTTCTGACCCTCAGGACTTCAATCAACTAAAGCTTGGACTCTGCCCACTGCCCAAGCTCCTTCATGAATATACATGTACTCTTAGTTTAAAACTGCCCCAATTTTGCTGTTCGGGGAAACACTGCTTTGGGAAAGATCTCCGCGTTCTCCTTGCTTTGCTGCCAAGTAATAATAAATCTTTCCTTCTCCCGATCTTTGGCTCAGTTGTGTCTTTTGACTCAACACCCACCAAGAGGCAAACCATAGTTTTCGGGTAATAGTTATTTCTCTGAAATTCAAATCTAATGGGGAATCCTGTTTTTTTGTTTTGTTTTGTTTTGGGGTTTTTTTGGCAATACAAAGTTAAGGACATCCAAGGAATAGCTACAGCAGGCAGCTGGGCGGGGAGGGTGATGGGACAGACGGTGGGAGGGAAATGCCCCCCAGGAACCTGGTGGAGCTGGAGGTCCCCAGAGCCAGAGCTCAGCGAGGCAGGAGGGAATGGGCAGAGGGGGTGGCAAGAGGAGGAGTAATTAAATGTATGACTACTTCCCTCCTCTAGGGCCTACAATTACTACTCTCACTGCCTACAGCACCAAGTTCCATGCTTTAGCATTAGGGAGTCTTTCCCCTCTAATCTCTTGAGACACACCCACTGCTCTGAGCAGGCAGTACTCCTGGGTGAACCATCAATTCACTGTGGCTCAATCCAGCCTCAGGGCCTTTGCTTATGCTGTCCCCTTGGGCAGTCTTGGAATTTAGAGTTGGAACGGTCCTCAGAGGAACCTGTTCTCGCCCCCTTATAGGCCAGAGAGGAAACATCAGGCTTGGCAGGTTGAAAGGGCACACGTAAAGTCACTTCTTTTCCAGCCAACCAGCTCTCCTTGGCCTTTAAGGTCCCACCCCCGTCTCTGCCAGGAAGCCATCAAGGTTCTGCCGGGCCTGCCCTTAGACAAGTAGCTATGGCTCTCTCCCTTTCATCACAGGCTGTTCTGTCCTACTTGCTGCCTGTCTCTGTGTCCCTTTTCCCTGACCAGAGTATAAAGTTCTTTTTCTAAGCCTTTCCTCAGCACAGTGCTGGGAATGTAAATGCAATGATTTTCTTTTTAAATTATACCCTTTGATTATAGTTCAACAATGTAATCATAGTTATTAAATCATTAAAGATCTGCCTAATTTGGTACTTGTGGTAAATGGGGAAAAGAAAAATCAGGGTTTGGAATCAGATAACCTGGGTTTGTTTACTTTTTTTTCTTTTTTTTCGATAAATCTTTGCTGAATCTACTCTGGTGAAAGAAATTCTTATTGCAACTGGCATTGTCACACAGGATGGGGGAATCCCATGTCCTGTCCTGGTAGAATGAGGACCTTTCTGATGGCTGTTTAAACTCCTGCTTTCTTCACCACATCGAGGACGTGACAGCATTTGAACAAGATTAACGTTTCAACATAAAGTTTAATTTTTAAATTAAAACCAAGAGTACCAAACATTGTTTTCATTTATTTTCTTACAAGGATTGTTGATGCAAATGATTTGTGATGATTTTTCCATGGAGAAAGAATTTACTCTGGCTTTTTCTTTTCTTTCTTTTTTTAGATGTGCTGATTTTTTAAAAATTATTTTATCGAAGTTAGTTGACTTACAATGTTGTGTTAATTTTTGCTGTGTAGCAAAGTGATTCAGTTATACATATATACACATTCCTTTTCATATTCTTTTCCATTATGGTTTATCACAGGATATTGAATATAGTTCCCTATGCTATACAGTAGGACCTTGTTGTTTATCTGTTCTATCAATATATATAGTAGTTTGCATCTGCTAATCCCAAACTCCCAATCCATCCCTTCCCCACTGCCCTCTCCTTGGCAGCCACAAGTCCGTTCTCTATGTCTGTTTCCGTTTCATAGATAAGTTCATTTTTGTGTCATATTTTAGATTCCACATGTAAGTGAGATCATATGATATTTGTCTTTGTCTGATTTACTTCACTTAGTATGATAATCTCTCGGTCCATTCATGTTGCCGCAAATGGCATTACTTCATTCTTTTTTATGGCTGAGTAGTATTCCATTGTATATATGTAATACATCTTCTTTACCTATTCATCTGTTGATGGACATTTAGGTTGTTTCCATGTCTTGGCTATTGTGAATAGTGCTGCTGTGAACATTGGGGTGCATGTATCTTTTTTAATTAGAGTTTTGCTAGATATATGCCCAGGAGTGGGATTGCAGGATCACATGGTAACTCTATTTTTAGTTTTTTGGTTTTTTTGGCCACACTGTGCAGCATGCAAGATCTTAGTTCCCTGACCAGGGATGGAACCTGTGCTCGCTGCAGTAGAAGTGCAGAGTCCTAACCACTGGACCACCAGGGAATTTCCTATCTTTCGTTTTTTGAGGAACTTTCGTCTTGTTTTCCATAGTGGCTGCACCAACGTACATTCCCACCAACAGTGCAAGAGGGTTCCCTTTTCTCCACACCCTCTCCAGCATTTGTTATTTGTAGACTTTTTAATGATGGACATTCTGACTGGTGTGAGGTGGTACCTTGTTGTAGTTTTGATTTTTCTAATAATTAGCAATGTTGAGCATCTTTTCATGTGCCTACTGGCCGTCTGTATGTCTTCTTTGGAGAAATGTCTATTAAGATCTTCTGCCCATTTTTATTTTTTTTTTGGCTGCACCATGAGGCTTGCAGAATCTCAGTTCCCCAAACAGGGATTGAACCCAGGCCATGGCAGTGAAAGCCCAGAATCCTAACCACTAGGCCACCGGGGAACTCCTGTCTTCTGTGCATTTTTCGATTGGGTTGTTTTTTGTTGTTGTTGTTGAGTTGTATGAGCTGTTTGTATGTTTTCTTTTGTTTTTTGGCCACAACACACAGCTTGTGGGGTCTTAGTTCCCCGACCAGGGATCGAACCCTTGTCCCTGCCGTGGAAGTGGGGATTCTTAATCACTGGACCTCCAGGGAAGTCCCAGAGCTGTTTGTATAGTTTGGAAATTAAGCCCTTGTAGGTCACATGATTTGCAAATATTTTCTCCCAATCCGTGGGTTGTCCTTTTGTTTTGTTTATGGTTTCCTTTGCGGTACAAAAGCTTGTAAGTTTGATTAGGTCCCATTTGTTTATTTTTGCTTTTATTTCTATTGCCTTGGGAGACTGACCTAAGAAAACATTGGTATGACTTATGTCAGAGCATGTTTTGCCTATGTTCTCTTCTAGGAATTTTATGGTGCCGTGTCTTATATTTAAGTCTTTAAGCCATTTTGAGTTTATTTTTGTGTTAGCTTTTGCTTTTCTTAACTTGGGGGTTCCCTGGATGAGTTTCAAGGAGTCTAGGAACTCTTTTAAATAGTGTAGAGAACGCTGTTCTTTGGTGTTCCCAGCAGCCCCCTCGGCCTCTTCCCGCTTCTCATCCTGCACGCCCCTGGGAGCCCTCTCCACGTAGGGTGGCCAGCTGTCACCGCACACGTGCAGAGCACCGGCCTGGGGAGGAGTTAAATGCACAGCGTTTATTGACAATATATCCTCACACATATCAACTATGAATTCATGCTTGCTGATACAGCAACTTGTATAATATTTTTATTTTTCAGAAACAGTTCTTTTAATTCAAAACAATGTTATTTGGCTTCCCTGGTGGCGCAGTGGTTGAGAGTCCGCCTGCCGATACAGGGGACATGGGTTCGTGTCCCGGTCCGGGAAGATCCCACATGCCGCGGAGCGGCTGGGCCCGTGAGCCATGGCCGCTGAGCCTGCGCGTCCAGAGCCTGTGCTCCGCAACGGGAGAGGCCACAACAGTGAGAGGCCCGCGTACCACAAACAAACAAAATTCCCTGAGGCTCGTAACAGGGAGGAGAAAGCACTGGGAGAACACATATTAGTGTCTCAGGGAATTGTCCCTCTGCCTTTTCCGAGGAAATCTGCCTCTTCCTGTACCAACCTGCCTTAGGTTTGTGCCTAGTGGGAAGGGCTGTCTCTGATCATAGGGGCACAGGGACTGGGCTGTGAGCGGGAGTGTTGGGATTGGCCAGTGGGTGGGGGCGGAGCTTGCTGACCAGTCCAGCAGGGGGAGGAGGGGCAGGAGGGCACAGTCAGACCCGCCAAGGCCAGGGTTTGGCTTTCCGGAGCTCCTGGGGCCACCATGTATATATGCGTCTGGCTCTGATGCAGAGAGCTGAGATCCAACAAGTCCAGCGGGGGCCAGACGCAGTGTGCTGGGCCCTGTAGGAGAGATTGACAAGGCTCTGGCTCGTCAGGATCCCGCGGCCTGGTGGGGAGGCAGCCTCAGGCACTGACACGCAGACTGTGGAGAGAGAGGCCTGACCTCCGTGCACCTGAAAAGTTGATTCCTGTTTGGGGGGCGGGGGTGGGGTCTATGGAATCTTAAAAGGCTTCTCAGATGGATGAGGTTGGGCTTAAGGCGACCTTTGTTAGGGAGCTGACAGGAGTCCGAAGGGGGCTGGGGTGGGGGGAATGGGGGAATGCATTTTAGGCAGAGGTGACCGCTTCTGGGTGGCAGATATAATCAGTGGTATGTGGGGAGGGGGAGGGCCATGGAAATAAGCTTGTGGCCAAATCACAAAGAGGACTGAATGGGGAAGGGGGGGACGGCGGGGGGGGGGGGCGGCAGGGGGTGTATTTAACTTCAGTTTGAATTGTTATCACCCTCACGGTTTAAAGGCCCTTGTCCCCAGGCCCAGCTCTCACCTTTTCCTCCCCTCCAAGTTTTTAGCCAGTTCTTTCAGTATTTACCACCATAGGTCTAAATATTACACATATATTACTCCTGCTTGATTTTCCGATTTTAAATGCCATTCATTGAATCTTCACTGTAAAAGATGATTTCACTCCTTCCCACTATACAGAAACACATTTCCTATCCCTTCAAATATAGTTACACTATAATTGTAGTTAGAAACATATTTTGTGTTTACGTTATTACTGTATCAGTGATATTCAAGCTGAATTACACAGTGTACCGTGGTAACTTTTCCTTTCTCGCTTATTTTTATGCTTTTCCTGAAATTCATCATTGTCTTTGTTTTGTGTTGTTTAAATTTCTAAGTACTCATCACTAATTAAACTCCAAACTTTGTGTCAAGTATATAAATCTCTGTTCAAGATGTTCAGAAGCCTGTGGTGACCTACCAATTCAGTCTTCCTGGGAAGCCCCTGCTCCCGTCTGTAAAGCTCCCCCAGAAGCCCATGCACAGCCATCACTGGGAGATTCCCGTCACCTCTCTCCTGGGTCAATGTCCCCTGGTCTTCTTCTTTCTTGTTTGACCCCATATTTTGGTGGGGCACATCCCCCAATAGCTTCCTGAGACAAGGTGCATTAGAGGTAAATTTTTTGACACTTGGAGATCTGGAAAACTCTTCATTCTATCCTTGCACTTGATTGTTTGGCTGGATAAGGAATTCTTGATTGAAAAACGTTTTCCTTTAGAATTTTGAAAATATTGCTCCACTGCCTTAAAAAAAGTTGCTATTGAAAAACTGGGAAACATTTTGATCTCTATTTCCTTTGTCTGCAACAGAATTTTTCTTTTAAATCTTTTCTCTTTGTCCCCAATTGTTTTGAAATTTCACAGTGACCTGCCTTGATGTGGGTATCTTTTCATCTACTTTGTTGCAATGGTCCCTTGCAATATGAAAACTTTCCCCTCAGGTCTGGGAAAGTTTCTTGAAATATTTCATTGATGATTTCCTCTGACGATAGGGTTTTGTTTTGTTTTGTTTTCCTTTTTCCAGTTTTATTGACATACAGCACTATATAAGTTTCAGGTGACTTACATACATCATGAAATGATTACCATAGTAAGTTTAGTGAGCATCCGTCATCTCGTATGGATACAAAATAAAAGAAATAGAAAAAAATGTTTTTTCCATACAACAGTGTTAAAAAAATATTTATCATATCATATATTACATCCCTAGTACTAATTTATAACTGGAAATAAGTACCTTTTGACTGCTTCCGTCCAATTCCTCCACCCCACGCCTCACCTCTGGTAACCACAAATCTGACCTCCTTTTCTGTGAGTTTGTTTGTTTTGAAGTATAACTGACCTACAGCACTATGTTAGCTCCTGGTGCATAGTATTACGATTCGATATTTCTGTACATTTCAAAATGATCACTCCCATACTAATACCATCTTTGTTTTTGAAGTTTTGAATTTTATTTTATTTATTTTTTATACAGCAGGTTCTTATTAGTTATCTATTTTATACATATCAGAGTATACATGTCAATCCCAATCTCCCAATTCATCCCACCACCACCACCACCACCCCGCCACTTTCCCCCCTTGGTGTCCATATGTTTGTTCTCTACACCTGTGTCACAATTTCTCCCCTGCCGACTGGTTCATCTGTACCATTTTTCTAGGTTCCACATATATGCGTTAATATACGATATTTGTTTTTCTCTTTCTGACTTACTTCACTTTGTATGACAGTCTCTAGATCCATCCACGTCTCTACAAATGAGGGATTTTGTTTTTTTTTTTTACACCCTCTGACTATAGGTGGAAATACCGTTTCTCCCAGAATGTAACCAGATCTTGTGGTCCTAGAATATAATAAGGGAAGTAAGTACTGGGAGAAAAATAACCAAAGACATCCCGTTAAGTCTGTCTGGAGTAGGAATCAAGGCATCCACTGACTTTGGAAAGGGAGTTCTGTGGTCCCCTTTCAGTCCTTCCTGAGATCCTTCATGTCAGCCCGATGCCTGGAAGCTTGGGAGTCCCACCTTGCAAGATTTTCTCTGGGCAGCCCATCTAGGATAACACCTTGTCTTAGTCTCTTCAGGTTGCTATAACAAAATACATAAACTGGGTGGCTTATACACAACATTTATTTCTCACAGGCTGAAAGTCCAAGATCACGATGCCAGTGGGCTCTGGTGGGAGCCTTCTGGTGGGGTTCTGGGTTGCATACTGCTGTCTTCTCCCTATGTCCTCACATGGTAGGAGGAGCCAGAGTGCTCTCTGAGGTCCCTTTTATAAGAGCATTAATCCCATTCATGAGGCCTCCACTCTCATGACTCCAGCAGCTTCCAAAGACCCCACCTTCTAATACCATCACATTGGGGGTTAGGATTTCAACATATGCATCTGGGGGGAAACACAAATATTTAGGCCATAGCACATGCCATCCATCAATCCTTGGCATCTTACTTTGCTTGATTCTATTAACTGCATGGTAGGTGCTCAATGTCTGTTGAATTAGGTTGAGTTGGATTATCTGGGCTACAATTTCTCCATCTTTTTTTTTTCTTTATTTTTTTGGCTGCGTCGGGTCTTAGTGGCAGCACGCAGGCTCTCTAGTTGAGACGCATGAGCTCAGTAGTTTTGACGAGCAGGCTTAGTTGCCCCTTGGCATGTGGGATCTTAGTTCCTCGACCAGGGATCGAACCCACGTCCCCTACATTGGAAGGCTGATTCTGTACTACTGGTACCACCAGGGAAGTCCCAATTTCTCTATCTTTAAAATGAGGGGTTAGACTAGAATTCTTAGGGTCCTACCTACTCTAATGTCCCTGGGTTGTCCCTATGGGAACAATAGTATCTGTAAATGTGTTTGCTTACATTTAATGAATTATTTAGCCCGATGTTTATGGGAGCGTGTGTCCATCACATAAAGCCACAAAGCCTGCACCACCTTCAGCAGCGGGGCAAACCCAGAGAGGCTGGAGCCAGTGAGAAGAATGACCTCCATCTCCAAGAACATGTTACTCCTTCCCCTCCAGACACCCTGGGAGTTGTCCCAGGTTATTCCTGTTCAGAACTCCTTCCCCGCTACCATCTAATCAGTTACCAGGCCTCCTCCATTCTGCTTCTGACGTTTCTCACCCTCCTGCCCCCCTGCCCTCCATCCCTGGTACCTGCTTAGGATGGCTTTCATCACCTCTCACCTGGCCACTAATAACTGCTTCCTAACTCATGTCCCTCCACCTGTGCTGTCCTCCAAAAGAACCTCCCACCAGCTACCAGAGAAATCTAAGCCACAAGACAGGCTATGCCCTTTCCCTGCTAAGAACTCGTCATGCCCACCACCTCCCACCACAAAGTGGGAGAGATAAGAGAATTCCATAAATACCCACTCTTTATACATTAGTATCTTTTTTTTTTTTTTTTTTGGCCGCACTGCGCAGCTTGCAGGACCTTGGTTCCCTGACCAGGTATTGAACCCAGGCCACGGCAATGAAAGCCCGGAATCCTAACCACTAGGCCACCAGGGAACTCCCATGTATATTAGTAGCTTAAGGTTGACGACGCCTATTGCACTGATGTGCCATCTGATTCCCATACGGCCCTCTGACCCCAGCAGGAGGAACCCTTTGAAAAGTGAAAACCTGTGACCCAGGGCACTCCAGAAGGCATGTCTGGACGCTAGATCCCTGACCCCAGCCAGTCCTCTTTCTGCTGCTGCTTCCCTCCAAAGACTAGGTCTAATTAGTTGCTATGAACCAGTCTCACATGTGGATATATCCACAAGAATAGGACAGAGGCAAACCCCACGGAAAACAGCCTGTGACATCACAAAGCTAAGTGCTGGATGTCACCCTGACAGGGGTGGCCCACCACAGCACTGTGGCTTCTAGGGGACTTCCTGTAGTAGAAGTGTCCTTCCATCCTCACCAGGACTCCAGGGAAGACTGGAGTTTCAGCAGCCACTTCAGGAGGTACAGAGTCAGATGCATGATGTCGTGCCTCCCTGACTAGTAATCCCAGCAGCATGTAAACCCAGTGCAACATGAAATCTGTTGGCTGGTAAGGGCGCCCTCATGTGTTACTATGGGGTAATGTCAACTTGGTCTTCGCAGCGGCAACACGATTCCCCTTGGCATCTCTCGCCTTCCTGCATCTCTCTCTTCCCTGTGTTTCTCTCCTCCCTGCGTTTGTCTCTTTCTCGCTTGCCTGTCAGACCACTTCATGTGCTCGGAGAAGAAACACAGGCCGGGCTTCTGAGTGTGACCCCTCTAGCCAGACTGAACGTTTCGTCCCTTCATACTCTACACATATTTACGTAAAAATGATTGAGGATCCCAGTATGTGTATGTGAGTTTTTATTTAATGATTTATACTGTATGAGAAACTAAAACTTAAAATTATTTATTAATTCGTTTAAAATAGCAACAACAAACCCATATTAACACGACATTTTAGTGAAAAATAACTAGGCTTTGAAAAGCAAACACAAAAGAGTGAAAAGCATGGCACTGTTTGATACTTTTGCAAATCTCTCGAATGTCTGGCTTAGTAAAAAATAGCCACATTCCTATATCTGCTTCTGCGTTCAGTCTGTAGCCACGTCACATGTCATGTAGCCTCTGGAAAACTCCACTGTACACTCGTGAGAGAATGAGTGAAAAGGGCAACTAACGTGTTAGTATTTTTACGAAAACAGTTTTGACCTCAGCACCCCCTGAGAGGGTCTTGGAAACCCCGAAGGGGCCCCCAGACCACTTTGAGAACTGATGAATTAAGAATATGGTCACATGAGCCACAGGCCTGGGTATGGATCCGGAATCTAAAAAAAAAATTTATGGCTTTTTTTTTTTTTTTTTTTTTTGCAGTACGCGGGCCTCTCACCCCTGTAGACTCTCCCATTGCGCTGCACAGGCTCCGGACGCGCAGGCTCAGCAGCCATGGCTCACGGGCCTAGCCGCTCCGCGGCATGTGGGATCCTCCCGGACCAGGGCACGAACCCGTGTCCCCTGCATCGGTAGGCGGACTCTCAACCACTGCGCCACCAGGGAAGCCCCTATGGCTATTTTTGACGTTCAGGTTCCCTTTGCTTTGCTATCTGAATAACCTAGGTTGCACTGAGAGGGGTGAGGTTCGTCGTGCTCCTGCGATGTTCTGGGTTCTCTGCTTTCTGCTTCCCTGGGCTGCCTAGTCAAGGCCTTGAACCCTAAACTTCATCAGGATTTAATCACTCTTTTCACATAATGGCTTGCAATGCCCTACCCCTCAGAGAATCTCTAGTGATGGGGATTTCAGACACGTGCAAGAGCCACCAAAGGGGACTTTTTAGGGCAGGAGATTTGGGGTGTGTTCACAGCAGTCTTTGCCCCCTGGGGCTGGCCCCGTGACAGTGTCAACTGAGATTTCTGGGGAGGAGGTGGTTGGTAGTGATACGCAGGGCCTTGGCACGGGGACTCTGGAGTCTGGCTGGTGTGGTTCTGAGACAAACGCTTACTAGCTGGGTGACCTTGGGAAGGTCTCTTTGTCTTTCTCCACTTTGGTTTCTTCATCTATGAAACAGGACTCTTTTTACCCACCTCCCTGGTTGTGGTAAGACCTACAGATAACGTATGCAAAGCACTGCGGTGTTGGCCAGGAAATCAGTAGCCGTGGAGCCCCAGCCATATCATTTCCTAATTGCTTTCAGGAGGACTCGACCTTCAAAATGTTTCTAGTCTCCGAGCGCTTCTCACGTCTGTTCTGTTATCGCCCTTGCCCCAGCCATCATCATCTTTTATCTGGATTAATGCAGGAGCCTCTTAACCCATCTCTCTGCTTCCACTCCAGCCCTCAACCGTGATCTACTGTCCATGTAGTGACCAGAATTAATTTCTCAGTCAGATTATGTGATGGCTCTGCTTAAAACCCTCTAATGGCTTCCCCTCTCACTCAGAACCAAACTCAAGTCTTACAGGGGCCTTCTAGGCTCTACAGGGTCTGCCCTGTCCCCTCCCTGACCTCACCTCCTACCTCTCACCACTGTATGTCTCAGCCACACTGGTCGCTTCCTGTTTCTTCAACATGCCAGACATCCTCTGACCTCAGGACATTTGCACTCACTTCCCTCTGCCTGGAATCTCTCCCCCAAATATCACATGATTTTTTTCTCATTTCCTTCAGACCTTTGCTCTAAAGTCCCCTTTCAGAGAGGCTTCCTCTGGACACCCAATTTAAAATAACACCCCATCCATCAGTCCCTGGCATCTTACTCGGCTTGATTTTACTCACCACATGGTAGGTGCTCAATGTTTGTTGAATTGGGTTGAATTGGATTACCTGGGCTATAACTTCTCCATCTTTATTTTTACTTTATTTTTTATTTCTTAGCCGCGCCACATGGCGTGTGGGATCCTAGTTTCCCCACCAGGGATTGAACCCGTGCCCCCTGCACTGGAAGTGTGAAGTCCTAAACACTGGACCGCCAGGGAATTCCCCACTTCTCCATCTTTAAAATGAGAGGGTTGGACTAGAATTCTCAGGGTCCTATTAACTCTAACATCCCATACTTTTGTTTATATCCCTGTGTTGGAAAATGACTTGTGAGTGAGAACCAAATTGTATCTATAAATACGTTTTTCTGGTTACATTTAATGAATTATTTAACACGGTGAGTAACAGGCCTGTTACAGTCTCCTGATTCAGCAGACATCACAGGAACAGAACCCCTGCCCATCTCAGGGCAGGGTAAGTTCTTTGGGTGAACAGAGAAAAGGGAACCTGAACTCCAGTATAACCATCACAATTTTTTTTTTTTTTTTGGTTCTAGATCTGTTCCCAGGTCTGTGGCTCACATGACCATATTCTTAATTCAGCAGTTCTCGAAGTGGTCTGGGCCCTCTTGGGGTTTCCAAGACCTTCTCAGGGAGCCCCAAGGTCAAAACAGAGGACCTGGCAACAGCCCAGCTCCTTTCCTGGACTCCTGGCTCTTCTCTTCCATTGGAGCAGCCAGAGTGACCTGTATCCAGTGCCACCTGACCTCCTCCCTTCCAGGTACTTCCCAGGGCTTTCCCAGCATTTCTACAGACATACTCTCAGGGCAGGTGGACAGAATGGTGTCCTCATACCTGGGGGCACATCCTGAAGCAGCCCACCACAGCTCAAATGCAATGGAAGTCTCCTGTTTCTGCTTTAAATGCACGGGGATTTTGCATTATTGGTTCCATAAGATAACCATTTTTAAACAGATAAATTTATGTATTTAATTATGTGACTCTCAAGGAAACTCAAGAAAAGCAAGTCCCATTTATCTTGTGACTTCGGGATTTCCTTGCATATTATCAAATGCCTCCCGAAGCAGGGGTGCCGCCCCTCTTTCGTTTGAGAAAGGCTAATATCCAGGAAAAGTCCTCAGTGGGGCGCTGGCGGGCCTCCCTGCCCCCACCCCCCCACTCCCCCTGCTGGTGACCCTGCCCTGGAGCCTGGGGCCTCGCCCCTCCGACCTTTGCCACATTCTGGCTCGTCTCTCCCCCTGCAAGTCCCCTGTCCCCTGGGATAGGTCCTCCTGGGTCTCTGGTGTCATTCCCTCCCGAATACTCCTCTCCTGCCCCTGCCTCTATTTGGCATCGGTCGCTCCACTGTCCATTCTGTCACTTCGCTCGGAGTTTGCGCCCTTCACGGAGGGCGCACCGCGTAAAGTAAGCGGATTCTTTCCACCCGTGAAGATCAGGCCTGTGGAGTCGGGAGGTCCGCGGTCGGGGGCGCCGCCGGGCCTGGCGGGGCGGGTGAGGCACAAGGGTCCGGTCGCCCCGTGCCCGCAGTTCCCGCTCGGGCCGCACGGTGGAGCGCGCTGGGCGGGAACAAGCGGCCCGCGCCACCTCTGCACCGCGGCCCCGCCGGGTGCTCCGCGCTTTCCCGCCTCGCTCTGGGCGCCTCCCTCCGGGAAGGGCCGGCTTGGGCGAGCAGGATACCAGGAGGAGGCAGAGCCTATGGGGTGGGACCCAGCTGGGGACGTGCGGGTTGACCCGGGGCCCTCACATCTTGTTGACGCCTTCTGGAATGCAAACAGTGATAATTGCCATCGCTGTCCCCCGACGGCCTCTGCATGTCATCTTGGGCCTGAAACCTGCAGTGAGTGTGCTTTGCCACTTAGCAGCTGTGCGACCCCGAAGGAGTGACTGCACGGGTCTAGGCCTGGGTGGCCTCGTGTGAACAAAGTAGAGATGCGACTGTCTACCAAGAGGACTTAATAGAAGGCCAAGGGTGTTCTGGGTGCCATGTGGGCACACCATTCCTCCTGTTCTACTCCTGGGGTCTCTGGAACAACAGCCAGAACTCCACGTGGACGCTACCCTCGCCAGAACCCCCATGGGGACCAAGCCCTTGCAAGTGCTTTGTCTTTCCTCTTAGGCCCTCAGAGCACTGTGGGCCGGGAGCCAGGCACGCGGGGCGAGGCCAGGCCTCCTGGGCATGGATGGTGCACTGATCATCTGAGTTCCAGCAACGTCAGGGGAAGCACAAGGAACGTCCTGCAAACTTTCCAGAGCCTTCCTTGGGACCTCTGAGCACCTGGGTCGTCTCTGACCTGTAACCAGTGTGCTTTGTTGGGGGAGGGTGGGTCACGGAGGTGGGAGGAGGACCTGCCTCCCTGCTCTCCCTGTGCGTGTGCCAGTGTGCTCACTACCGCCCGTAAATTTGCAAAAGGAAATTCATTTGTTGAGCAGTGTGGGAGGTGTGGGAGGGAGGAAGTGTTAATACTGTTTGAAGCCAATTTGGATGTGATTGAATGAGAGGCTTCCTGTTTACATTTCTCTTTGATAATTGCCTATTAACAACAGGCTAGAGTGACCGGGCACCCCAGCCAGAGCCTTGGCTGTTGGCAGGTTCCCCTAGCTTTGAACTAGCTCTGTCTGAGCTCAGCCTGGGATGCTGGGGGAGCTCCGGCACCCCTCCTGCGGCGGGCAGGTGACATCTCAGCCCCCTCCTGACCTCCCGTGCTGCCTTCACGCATGGCTCCCCCAGCCTGGACTTTGACTTCCTGTCTCCCGCCCTTCCTTGCCCTGCCTCTGCTCAGATGCCTTCTGCTCATGGTTGTTTCCTGGTTTTCTCCCCATCTCAACCGCAACCCCAGATCTCCCAGAGGGAGGCCCCCAAGTTCTCCATCAGCCAGTCCTGAGGGGCTCCAACCATGCTTCCTGACCTATCCACCCCTCACTTCTCTCAGGGAACCCTGACCACACCGCAGACCTGCCAGCATTCTTTGGAACCTGAGCACTGCTCGGGATTAGCTGTCCTTCCAGCACGTGGCATTGCAGGCCTCCCCACAGCCTTCCTTGAAACTCCCAGCAGCCTTCCTCCTGACTGCCTATGGCACTAACCCACCCACTGCATGGGGCCACAGCCAACCAGTCTCTACTTCTGGCCTTCCTGTGTGTTCCCTAACTGGTTCCGTGTGTGGACCTTGGTTCCTCAGCCAGACAGAGAGCTCCTGGAAGGCAGGCCATGGCTCAAGCTGCTCCAACACTCCCAGTGAGTGCCTGGCTGGGTGCTGGGCATAGAGGGGCACTTAGAAGACCTTGCCAGGTATAACCTAAGGAGGCTGGGTCAAGGTTGGGGAGGGAGGCATGGACTGAGGCTGCGGGACTGAAGGAGTAGTGGTGGCCCTGAAGTTTTTGTAAATCACAACAAACACCAATTGCAGGAAGGAAAAGAAAGAGTTCTATAGTTTAAAAAATAATAATAATAATAACAATAGAGAACTAAATCAAAGAGAATCACTGACAGGTCACTAGCTACAGTAACACCTCGCTGACCTGGAGCATCTGGAGCCATTGAAATTCACAAAGGGAGCATCAAGTGTCTCTGAATAGTCAAGATCGATGTCATAAACTCCCGTGCACTAATGCCCACACACTTTACCCTGAGTTGAACCCCTCGGTACCCTGCACTTAGGAATCCCTGCTTTTATGAACATTTGTAATAAATGTGGGCACCTGGTTTGTAAATCACAACAGATTAGGCGCACAAGTCAAAGTGTCATTAACCGGCTTTGGGCCGACATTCTGACAGCACGGAGAGGTGACAGCTGATGGCCATAGTAAGGGATGAGGCTGATGACCTATCCAGGGCTATCAGCAGAACTGCAAAAGCCCAGCAGCCCAGGGCCATCCGGCAGGGGCACAGAGCCACACCCAGACAGGACGCGCCCTCTAAGCCCGGCATCACTGTGCAGCTCAATATGGAAACGGGTGTTCATAATGATTAAACTTGAGTCACGAAGAAAAGTTAAATGATATTCAAATGACTCGTTTAATAAGTTAAAAAAAAAAAAAAAAAGAAGTTAAGGAAGCACCTTATTCATTTTAAGTTAGTTGTCCTCCAAAACAGATAAAATTTATTTGAGGAAGCTTAAAAGAAGACACCTTTTGCTAACTAGAATACCAAGTGGTAGCTTCCATTTCCAGTTTCCTGAACATTTTGTACACATGCTCTCATTTGGGAGCTGCAAAATTTATCAACACTTTAGAGATGAGGGCAGGTGACTCACTGAGGGTCCCACGGCCTAAGTAAAAGGGCCAGTCTCAATGTCAAGTGTCCTTGACACGTCCACCAGCCTCACTTCCTCAGTCTCTCCAGGATGACTCCGCCCCCTCTTCCCCACCTTCACGGCACCCTGACGGCCCGGGGAGGGCTCCAGATGGATGTTTCTGTCCTGATACTGAAAATGTCCTCTTCCTCAGCTGTTCCCTTCTCTCCTGGTCTGTCACCCCACCACCCCCAGCAGCCCAGGGACACTGGGCCTGACTCTCACCCACACCGTGTCTTTCCTATTAGCACACCCCAGCGCTGGGCATCTCACCATTGATATCACTTTGGTTCAAGCACTGGATCTCTTCAGACTGGTTCTTCAGGAAGACGACGGGCTGGACACTTATGCCATCAGCACCTCTAACCCCGAGTTAACCATTTACCGAGAGACAGTGTGGTCTAGTCAGCTCTAGGGTCAAACTTCCTGGGTTCAAATTCCAGCTCTGCTACCTACTGTGTGGGAGAGTTATGTAATCTCTCTGTGCCTTGGTTTCCACCATCCATAAAATACAGATAATAGTGATACTTAACTCACAACGTTATTGTGACTATCAAGAAAGTTAACATGAGCAAAGTGCTTAAAATTTTTCCTGACAGGAAAGCATTTGACGAACATCAGTCGGTATTGCCAACACAAGGCAATTTACATAGATCATCCACATAATCTACCTCAAATCCTTTTTGTAGGGTAAGACTGGTTCCAAAGAATCTCGAATCGTCATGCCAATCCACCAAGGTAGGTATGAGCTTTCCCATTTTGTAGCTGAGCCTCCTGAAACCCAGAGAAGTAAAGTGACTGACTCTAGGACAAGAGTGCCGGGAGGTGGCAGAATTGAAATTTGTACCTGGGTGCTATGGTCCGGATGTTTATGTCCCCCCAGGGTAGGGTATTAGGAAATGGAGTCTCAGGGAAATCATTAGGTCATGAGGACAGAGCCTCGTGGCAGGGTTAGTGCCCTGATGAAACTTGTCCCTTCCACCATGTGAGATTACAAATAGAAGGCACTGGCTAGGAACCAGAGGCGGGCCGTCACCAAGCAACACATCTGCCAGGGCCATGGTCTTGGACTTCTCAGCCTCCAGAACTGTGAGAAATAAATGTTTGTCGTTAATAAGCCACTCAATCTCTGGTACTTTTATATGGGATCCCGAACAGACTAAGACACTGGGTCTACCTGACATTTAACTCATGATCTTTCCACGACGTCATAACTACCTCTCTTAGTAGAAACATTCAAGAGAAGAACTTCCTTGGGAACGTAAGAGAGCAGTTTTCCCACTTCTGAAAACTGGAGTTCCCGCTTTCAAATCCTGCTTCGAGAGATTCAACCACCCAGATATTACATTTTCAGAACCTGAGAAGGAAAGTTTGGGAGGAGGGAGTACTTCCATCTTTCAATAGCAGAGAAGCCCGAGACCATCATCATTGCCCCTGGGTGTTCTGCTGATCCATCACTATGTAACCATGGCCTCAACTCGTAGTGGCTTGAAACAATGCTAATCACTTTATTATTCTCTCTCGCACTTCTCAGGGTTGGCCAGGCTCAGCCAGGTGGTTCTCATCAGGGTCCTTCACGTAGCTGCCGTCAGATGCTGGCTGGGCCTAGAGTCATCTGGAAAGTCTCCTCACTCACATGCGCGGTGGTTGATGCTGGTGGTTGGCTGGGACCCAGTGGGAGCTGAGGCTGGTGGTTAGTATAGGACCAGAACACCTACACACAGCCTTTGCACGTGGCCTGGGCTTCCTCACGGCATGGCGGCCGGACCCCAACAGCAGGAGTCCCTAGAAAATAAAGTGGAGGCACATGGCGTTCTTCTGACCTAGTTTCGGAAGTCACGTAAGTGTCGCATCTGTGGTGACTTCTACTCGTCAAGGCAGTCACAAAGTCCCACCCAGGCTCAAGGAGAGGGCACAGAGACCGCTACTCATGGGAGGAGTGTCAAGAGAGGTACGTGACATAGGATATACCGTGAAGACCATCTTTGAAAATTAGTGTGCCACGAGGCAGGCTTTCCTGGGAGAACTTTCCATTTGAAGGAAAAATGTGATGAGTGGCAAATTGAAGCTCTAACAAGGACCCCTCCCTGTAGTCACGTCTGATGATAGCTCCTTCAGGGAACCAGCCACAAGAGACATGGTTGGCAGCAAGATTTACTGCTCTGCCAAAGCTGTCGTTGAAATAAATAGGATTAGGGCTGCAGTGACTTCACCATCTGGACTGTGCTAATAACATGCAATTTGCAGCCATGCTGTAACCAGCAAATCTGAGGGGGCACGTGAGTGAGATGGCCTGGTCACCTTCTGTACGAGTCCGTATGCTGGAAACCTGGCAGGTCCTAGACCTTGTCCCAGAAGACAGGTCTTAAATCCGCCCCTTGCCAGCTTCTTTTGTTTTTTTGTGGGTTTTTTTTGCGGTACGCGGGCCGCTCACTGTTGTGGCCTCTCCCACTGCGGAGCACAGGCTCCGGACGCGCAGGCTCAGCGGCCATGGCTCACGGGCCTAGCTGCTCCGCGGCACGTGGGATCTTCCCGGACCGGGGCACAAACCCATGTCCCCTGCATCGGCAGGCGGACTCTCAACCACTGCGCCACCAGGGAAGCCCTACTAGCTTCTTTTTATGAAGACAAATGCTGGAGGTGATTTAGATTTTGAAGTTCCTGAGTCAGCCAGAGCCCCAGGAAATGTCCTCCATCCTCCCCCAGCCCCTTTCTGAGGTCTCAGTCCCAAGCCTGGGAGCTCTGGAAACCCAGTCAAACCAGTTGAGAGCTTTCCCGCTGGAGAGCACGGGTGCTGGGGCCTGGCTCCCAGGGGACCTTTGTTCAGCCTCCAGGCGTGCTCAGCATCCATCCTCGACCCACTGTGGCAGGCCCTGCTGAGGGGTGGCTCCTAAGATGTGGAGCACAAGATGGTGGAAAGACCGCTACCCTGGCCGGTCCCACCTCTTTCCCCGTGGCTGCTTGACCCAGCCCGCTGCTGGCTTCCTTCTGGTCTCTCCCCTCCAGCTCCCTGGCCCTGCTGCGGGAAGCACAGCCTCCTAAGCACAGCATCTGTGGCCCTCCCATGCAGACCAACCTGGTGTTGTCCTAGGCCCTGCCCCTTCCGGCCTGAGCAGTGGGTGGTAGGGCTGGCCTTCCAGAAGGGCCGCAGGGCAGAGCGTGCCGTCATTGCATCCTTGAGGCTCACACTCCGGTGAGGACTTTCTGCTCATGGGGGCCACGAGTGAGGCTGCAAGTGAGCAGAGGGGCCAAGGAGGCTCCAGTCCCTCGGGTAGGTGGGCTGCTCTACTGGCCTGGGATGTGAGGTCACTGCCTCTGGGTTGCCTCTCTTGCCCCTGCAGAAGCTCATCCCACTGTGGGCCTTCCTGATCCCACAGGGGGTTCCCTTAGTGAGTGAACTGCCCCTGATCTCAGCTCCTCACCTGGGAATTCTCAGTACAGAGCAGCAATGAAATCCGGAAGTTTCCTAAAGTCCTAGGTAAATGACACCACCAGATTATCCAGATCTAGAGAAATGTCAATAACAATCATCACCTTTTTTTGAGCCCCTACTATGTGCCAAGCACGACACCAGTGCCCTATTCTCAGTATTAACTCCTTGCCATGACCATTTTCATATGAGGCCACCAAGGCTCAGAGATGTTAAACAGGTTTCTCATCGTGTCATACCAGTAAACGTTGGAGCCACTACATGAATCCAGATGTGCATGTTTGCAAAGTCCTCAGGAGAAGCCATGAAGTATTTCTGACCTATGCTAGGCCTTGGCAGGTAGTGAGTCCATGGAATAACCCAGTCTGGAGCCTCCCATTTCATTCTCGGTCCCCACCGGAACCAGTGGGTTTGGGCGTGGGGAGGACAGTAAGAGTGGCAGGCAGGCTGGCAGGCTGGGGCTGGTCTGGGGATGGGCTTGCCCACCATAGGGTCCAGCTCATGCTGTTGTGGAGGGAAGTCAGGTCTTAGATGCTAAAGTTCCAAAGATAAAGGGATTTCTGAAGATGACTCCACAAGGCTGGGGTGCTGCTGCCTGTTTTGACAGCTTAGCCATTACTCAGGGGAAGGCCCCTCCCCATGACTGCCCCTGAGATAGTTCCTCGTCTTCCCCTTCCCCCACAAGAAGTACTTTCGGTGGAAGGTGCATGGACTTGAGGTTCAAGTCCCTGATAGGCCACTTACTAGCTGTGTCACCTCAGGAAAGTCACTCAACTTCTCTGAGCCTCAGTTTCCTCCTCTGTGACTGTGGATAATAATACCCATCTGAGGGCTTCCCCGGTGGCGCAGTGGTTGAGAGTCTGCCTGCCGATGCAGGGGACATGGATTCGTGCCCCCGTCCGGGAAGATCCCACGTGCCGCGGAGCGGCTGGGCCCGTGAGCCATGGCCACTGAGCCTGCGCGTCCGGAGCCTGTGCTCCGCAGTGGGAGAGGCCACAACAGTGAGAGGCCCGCGTACCACAAAAAAAAAAAAACCTATCTGCCTGTTGTTGGGAGGATTCGAGATCTTAGCCATGAAGCCCTCAGCCCTCGGCACGCGGGAGACATGATGAGCTGGCATTATTGTCCTGGACCCCTGAGAGGGCAGGACACTGAGGACAGGTTGACCAAGTCCCTGCCAGAGTGTGGAGGATCCTGCACAGTCAGCAAAATTTCCAGTGCGAGCTTGGCTGGGTCTCTGGACCCCCAGGCTGGCTGGCTCATAGGGCAGGCCTCCCTCAGCCCGCTGAGAGCAGCTGCCATGGAGGGTGGCGGTTTCCCTGAGGAAATCTGGTCCCGTGAAGAGGAAATAAGAAACGGCTTTGCGCCGGGCCTCAGTCAGGAAGGGCCAGAACAGGGATCTGAACCCAAGACTATCAACTACTTTTCCTTGCCCCAGACAGGAGAGAAGAAGGAAAACGCAAGCCGGCTGATGGGGCCAGACCTGTGTTTGCTGGGAGCCCAACCCAACAGAGCTTTGTGTGAGGACTGGAGAGAGTGCCCTGCCCTCACCCAGGGTGCCTGACAAGGGCTAGGAGCGCTGGACAGGAAAGGCAGGTTTCCTGCTGGCCTTGGGCTCTGGAGAGGCCAGACCAAGAATTTCCGGCAGAACAGGCCCACTTTCTGCTGTTGCCCCCGGCCGGGGCTGCCACTCGCAGCCCTTAGACGCGAGCACCCAGCCCAGGACTCCCGCCCCACGGTCACAGTCCCTGAGGGGTCAAAACACGGGAAACTTCCTTCTCCCAAAGAGCGGGCGGGAGGAGATGATGGGCCTGTCGGACCCAGGGCTCTCCAACCTCCCATCCTTCGCAGGCCTTGCTCCACTTCAGCAGCCGGCACTTCTCCAGGTGGACCAGGAGTGGCCCCTGGGAGGGGTGGTGGCCCGGCCCGTGTCCACTCATGGGGACGAGGGACAGAGTCTTGGAAGCTCCGGTAGAGAGGGACACATGACAGGAGAAGTGGCTGCTGTGGACCCCTGGAGGCCTGGCTGGCCCAGAAATGTCCTTCAGAGGCCACCCTGGCATTGGGCCCTGGATGGCTCCCGCCGCACACCCAGCTCCCCCCACGCGGGGCCCAGCAGGGGCTAAAGGCCACGCTCCCACGCCGCTCCCCCTGGAGCTGGGCCAGGCCCCAGGCAGCGCCTTTCCCTGCCGCACCAGCTCAGAGCCCGGAGAGCCTCAGGGTCTGGCCTGGGGGGAACCAGGCGGTTTCAGGTACCTGCTGACGGGGCCCAGGCAATCAATGCCTCTCTATGTCCTGGAAGATCCCATGCTCACAGTCGTGGGCCCAGGACAGACTTGCAGTATCTTCCCATCCGGGCAAACCCCTGGGCTCCTGGTGGAAATAGAGAGGTGTCCCCCCGACACCGGCAGCGATGAACTGAATCCCAAGTCCTTGAACATAGCCTCTGGTTGTGGGGTGGGGTGTACTTAAACTACCTGAGGACCTGAATTTGTTTATTCATTCAACGGTTGCACTTCTGCTCGAATGTCAGGACGCTGTGGTTGCCTTAGGGCACAGCGGCCGTCCACGCAAACCCTGCAGAGCCCCGGGAGCTGACAGGAGACAGTGAGTTCTCTGTCAATGAGAGGACTAGATGGAGTGGTCCTGAGGGGGCCATCCAGCTGGCAGTGTGCAGTCCTTGGTCACTAAGTCCTGGTCTGTGCTAGGAGGAGCCTTAATCCCTGGGGCTGATCAGGAGAAGAGATTACAAGTAGCCTCAGCCATTCTGGCTGTCATGGGGGCTGTACCCGTATGGTCATTGACCGGCTGGCACGATCAGACCCCAAGTTGCCAGAGGACACTCTCTAGGGCCCCTGCTCCACAGGCCCTTAAGTTGTTGCTTGGCTGGAAGAACCTGACAGTCAAAGATGAGCCGCTCTCCAGGCCCCAGTCCTCCCCCCAGGGACCCCTCACCTGCCACGGCCAGGTCAAGGAAGGACTTGCCCTCTGGCCTCCCATCCACCATGGACATGGAAGCACACACAGGAGAGCCTGAGCTCCTTGGAAGTGTCTAGATGAAGCTTTCCAGGACGGCTGGTCAAGGCTCTCTGACCAGGTGGGACCAGGCAGGGCCACTTCAAAGAAGAGCTTCCAATGGCCATCAACAAAAAATCTACAAACAGTAAATGCTGGAGAGGGTGTGGAGAAAAGGGAACCCTCGTGCACTGCTGGTGGGAATGTAAGTTGATACAGCCACAATGGAGAACAGTAGGGAGGTTCCTTAAAAAGCTAAAAATAGAACTACCATACGACCCAGCAATCCCACCACTGGGCATATACCCTGAGAAAACCATAATTCAAAAAGAGTCATGTACCACAATGCTCATTGCAGCTCTATTTACAATAGCCAGATCATGGAAGCAACCTAAGTGTCCATCAACAGATGAATGGATAAAGAAGATGTGGCACATATACACAATGGAATATTACTCAGCCATAAAAAGTAACAAAATTGAGTTATTTGTAGTGAGGTGGATGAACCTAGAGTCTGTCATACAGAGTGAAGTAAGTCAGAAAGAGAAAAACAAATACTGTATGCTAACACATATATATGGAATCTAAAAAAAAAATGGTCATGAAGAACCTAGGGGCAGGACGGGAATAAAGACGCAGACCTACTAGAGAATGGACTTGAGGATATGGGGAGGGGAAGGGTAAGCTGGGATGAAGTGAGAGAGTGGCATGGACACATATACACTACCAAATGTAAAATAGATATCTAGTGGGAAGCAGCCACATAGCACAGGGAGATCAGCTCTGTGCTTTGTGACCACCTAGAGGGGTGGGATAGGGAGGGTGGGAGGGAGACGCAAGAGGGAGGAGATATGGGGATATATGTATGCATATAGCTGATTCACTTTGTTATAAAGCAGAAACTAACACACCATTGTAAAGCAATTATACTCCAATAAAGATGTTAAAAAATTTATAGAAATTAAAAAAACAACAACAAAGAAGAGCTTCCGTGGCCTCCATAGAAACTGGCTGGCATCCCGGAGACTGGGCATTCTGGCCTCCTGGCATCCGTCCATGCCCCCCCTTACCTGCCACAGCTGCCATCCCTCCTCAGGAGGCTCCTGGGAAGCTGAGCTCCTCTACACCCAAGAGGTGGGGCCCCAGCAGCACAAGGTTCACTGGCACGGGAGGGGCAAAGGCCCCCGGAGAGCAGGGCCAGAGGCTTTTCAGGGTGCAGCCAAGGCCGGATGTTCTGGGCCAGCTCAGGGAGGTCCAGAAGCCTGCACAGGGCCTCCGGGGGAGGTGGGCCCCATGGGGACAGAGCCCTGCCCTCTGGGTCCAAGGACCTGTCAGACCCTGGCAAATCATTGAGCTTGTCAGAGCCTAAAAATCAAGTGAGTCAGGGAGATAAGACATGCAATTAGCCAGAAAACTGGGCGCCTCATGAATCACTTCACGTCCAGGTAGCAGATTGCCGCCTACATCCCATAGGTGGAGAACTCACAGCTGACTGGTGGGCGTTCTTCCAGAGGTGAGGGGTGAGACCCTGGGACACGACCTTACTGGAAAGAATGGGGCAGGGAACACCCCAGACACCAAGGCGGCCTGGATAGAGGTTCTAGGGCTGCCCCTCGTCTGCTGTGTGACCTGGACAACTTCCTTCAGCTCATCCGTAAAATGGACCTATAATGCCTGTCCTTCTTTGAGGCTCTGGGGAATATCAAGTGAGCCAAGGGAAGCAGACCCGTTGAGTGAATAGCAGGCTGCTGTGTACATATGCATGTGTGAGTACACACACAGAAACACATGCAGACACACACACACACACACACACACACGGGAGGAACTGTCCCTCCTGCTGTTGGCGTTGTTATTATCTGGGTCCAGCAGTGCATTTCCCTATAACATGCACAGTCAGGGACCATAGTCGCTGTTAGGGACTAAACTGTGTCTCCTAAAATGGGTATGTTGAAGGCCTAACCCCCAGTTCCTCAGAATGTGACTGTTTTTGGAGATAGGGTCTTTGAAGAGGCGATTGAGGTGAAATGAGGTAGACCCTAATACAATCTGACTGGTGCCCTTATAAGAAGAGGGAGAGGGCTTCCCTGGTGGCGCAGTGGTTGAGAGTCTGCCTGCCGATGCAGGGGACGCGGGTTCGTGCCCTGGTCTGGGAAGATCCCACATGCCGCGGAGCGGCTGGGCCTGTGAGCCATGGCTTCTGAGCCTGCACGTCCGGAGCCTGTGCTCCGCAACGGGAGAGGCCACAACAGTGAGAGACCTGCATACCGCCAAAAAAAAGAAGAGGGAGAGACACCAGGAAAGGCCATGTAAGGATGCAGTGAGAAGGTGGCCAAAGAGAGAGGCCTCAAGGGAAACCACCCCTCCTGACACCTTGATCTTGAACTTCCAGCCTCCAGACCTGTGAGAAAATAAATTTTTGTTGTTCAAGTCCCCCAGTCTGTGGTGCTTTGTTACAGCGGCCCCAGGACACTGATACTAATAACTCACCTCGCTTGTCCTGGAAACTCCTCTCAAAGCCTCCTCATGGGTGGTATTTCCTTGGACCTGGGCCCTGCTAATCAGGGGCAAGCTCCTCTCCAGCCGTCACATTTGGGGTGGGGTCACCCTCACCGTCTCCTGTAGGGCGGCTCCTTCCCAGCCAGACCAACGGCCCTCTCAGGGGTCCCTGGCACTTAGACCCCTCTCTGGTCAGCAGCCTGCCAGCTGGGCCTGCACCTGCACAGCAGGGCTTGGTTAGCCCCTCAGCGGGGGCCTGGGGCCAGGTGTGGGTGCCCCCATCTGTACCGCTTCTGCACCCTCAGCCCACGTGGCCTTATTCTTTCTTCTGGCTCCCGGTCAGATTGAGAACCCCTCCAGGAAGGCTCAGCAAGTATTCCCTGAGGCTGGCATCTCCAAATTCTTCCAGAAATCCAACTATGGTTTCCATTCCTCGTCTAGCTGACCAGGGCATTCAGGAGGATCCTGGAGGCAAAGGAGAGGTGGGAACAGATGCAGGATCCAGTGGACAGGTGTGAGGGCCCATCTGCCTGCAGGCCCGGGCCCCCAGGGCCAGGTCTTCATCTGTACATCCTTCAGCCCGAACCAGGCCGTGAGCCTGGCTGGAAAAAGCAATGCCTTCTCGGCATGACCCATGACCAGCTGACCTCTGATGCTGCAGTCGCTGAGGTGGCCATTCTGCTAGGAGGGTCCTAGTCTGAGGTCAAGAGCCTCACCACTGCTGGCGAGGGGCAGAGGCCAGGGTTCCGGGAGCTACTCTGGCCATCGAGGGGTCACGACCAGGAGGTCATGAGAGAAGGTGGTCAAGCTGGTGCCCACCACAGTGTCCAGAACTGAATTAACACCAGGCCCTTTGTACCAGACTCAAGGAAGGAAAGGGCCTGCGTTCTCTCCTCAGCCCCCGAGGACACTGTCTGCCCTCCCTCCCCTTCCAGGAAGAACTTCCCTTGTACCGGGAGACCTTCCGGCTCTGCCAGAGCCGCTTTTGATCACCCTGGCTGCGCTGCAGGGAGGCAACGGCGGAGGGGCTGGTCAGTCTAGCCAGGTCTGAGTGAGGGTTTTCATCCTTTGACGGATGGTTGCCCTGATGTGTCCACTCATTCATTTATTCAATCAGAAACTACGAAGCATCTTTCTGACCCAGGCTCTGTGCTAGGCTCTGGCCCAGGGTGGGTGGGAAGGCTGTGGAAAGGCCCCGTGGTTTGCACAGGGATTTATGACTAACGTGAGGGATGAGTAGCCCTTTCTCCAGAGGCGGGCGGGTGCCTGACAAGGAAGGAGACACGCACGCACCCCAACAGAACTCCTCTGAGAAGCTCTCTGTGGCCGGGCTGTTTGTCTTCCAAGCACACTGGGGGCCAGGGCCCAGCCCCACCCCGTGTTATCTTGTGTTCCCAGGTCCTCCACGTGGGAGTGGTTACTCTAGGCTGTGCTGTGGGGGAGTGAAGAGGGTTGGGTGAGCAGAGGTGAGCATTCGATACAACGACCTTACCCTTCTAGCCCATCCCCAGGTGGTCCCCCCCAGACACTGAAGGGGCTGGTGTTTCTTGAGTGCTGAACACGCCAGGGACTGGCAGTGGTGGGACAGAGCTCTCGGCTGATGGCGGCCAAGGTCATCAGGGGCATCGGGACATTTCATCCTCTTGCTCAGGCCCCAGCCCTGGGTTACCCAAAGGCCATGTATCTTAACTCTCTGTCTCGTCTGTGCCTACAGCCACGTGGCTGAATATGGCCTCTCACCATCATCCCCAAGTCCTGTGAACTCATCTCAATATATCCCAATCCCTCTTTTCTGCTCCATCTCCATTACTGTCGCAGTCTCATCCACATGGCTGTTAGGGTCTCCCAATCCTCTTGTCCCCTACAATCTAGCCTACCATCACAGCCAGAGTGATTTTTAGAGTAAATGAGATCATGTCACTTCCCTGTGGTTACTGGAATAAAATCTGGATTCCTTACCGTGGCCTGTAGTTCTGTACAAAATAGGGCCCCTCCCAGCCTCTCTCACCACCCCTTCTCTACACCAGCCATCAGCCTATTGTTCAAACTCGGGGAGCAGGACATCGTTCCACCTTACGGGGAGCTCTGCAGCTCTTCCCCTCCTTAGAATATTCTCCCCCCAGATTTCGTCTGTCTCAGCGCAAGCACCACCTCCTTAAAGCAGCATTCTCTGACCGCTCCAGGCTCTCTCGCGGCATCACCCTGATTTGTTCTATTTTTTTGTTTCTTTTTTTTTTTTTTTTGTGGTACGCGGGCCTCTCACTGTTGTGGCCTCTCCCATTGCGGAGCACAGGCTCCAGACGCGCAGGCTCAGCGGCCACGGCTTACGGGCCCAGCCGCTCCGCGGCATGTGGGATCTTCCAGGACCAGGGCACGAACCCGCGTCCCCTGCATCGGCAGGTGGACTCTCAACCACTGCACCACCAGGGAAGCCCAGATTTGTTCTGTTTATAGCACTTACTGTCACTGAAATTATCTGTTTTGAGTATTTTTTTACTTGTTTTCTCTCCCCCACTAAGACAGAAGCTCCAGGAGGGCAGGAAATTTCTCTATCACTACCATAGCTCCTGCCTCTGGAAAAGTGCCTGGCACACTCGTGGGTATTCAATACATTGCTGTTGAACAAATGAACAAACAGAGACCAGGAAGTGGGAATAAAACCAAAACAGAATCTGACATGGTCCCAGCCCTGGGGGCTCCAGTATGGAGGCATGATGGTGAGAAATGGGCATTTAAAATGCAACGTGATAAGCATTTCTGTAAATGCCAGGACCACTGCTGTGGCGCCCCTTGAAGAGGCACCTACCCAGAGTGTGTGCGAGCATGTGCAGGACAGGCTTCCTGGGGAAGCCATGTCCAAGTTGAGATTTATCAGATTGTAAGCAGGTGCAGGGGAGGGAGAGGTGCTTGTCTCAGGCAGGGACACCTGAACCTACAGAGAGCCAGAGGGAGAGAGAGCACAGGGAGGGGGTTCTGAAAACAGCACCTGCAGAGCATCTGACGTGCCCAACTGGAGAAGGGCTGTCTTCACTTCCTCCCTGGGCTACTTGCAGGAGGGGATCCAGATCATTCATTTATTCCTTGAACTCTAACCACTGGGCTCTGACAACATGCCAGGGCCTGGGCTAGGCACTGGGGAGGCAGAAATGAAGGGGCTTAGTTCTCTGTGGGTAAAGAGACAACCCTGAGCTATAATGATAAAGCAAGTCCCAGCCCAAGACCACAGCACTAGGCCCCAGCCCCTGGGTGCAGAAGGTACTGCTGGGTCCTCCTGCCACACATGTGCCTGGGCTTCGAGGCTAAAGCAGGGACACTCCTGCCAGCCCTGCAGGGACTTGTCCCTGAACTGGTCCTGCTGCCTGAGGAGCCTGCATTTCTGCTCCTTCCTGCGCACGCTCGCTCACCACACACTCAGGCACACACATCACCTCTGCTCTGACCTCACACAGGCCCCCACGTCTTCACACATTCACTCACTCCATCCCAGTGTGCAGAAACCGCTCACACATCACACTCCCGCCCTCCGGAAGGAAGAAGCTCCTTCGCTACTTGGGAGGACCCAACACATTTATAATATTACAGACAAAACCAGCACAAGGTAATGTAATCTGAATGATATATATCACACGATGGGGTGATTCAAGCAGGCTTCCTGGAAGAGGAGAATTTGAGCCAGGTCTTGAAGAAAGTCATGGACTGATGAAAAAGAAGAGAAAAGAGTTTGTTTTAAAGACACAATTAAGCAAGCTCTTCAGGCTACAAAAAAAAAAACGATAATATATCAACCCATGGAACTGATAAATCAGGGTTGGTGTGGCTTCAGACAGTCTTGGATCCAGAGGCTGGAATGATTCCAACAGAGCTCTGTCTCTGTCTCTCTCACTCTCCTTTTTTTTTGGCCAAGCCATGTGGCTTGTGGGATCTTAGCTCCCCAACAAGGGATTGAACCCGGGCTCTCAGCAGTGAGAATGCAGAGTCCTAACCACTGGACTGCCAAGGGATTCCCTCTCCCTCTCTCTCTCTCGATGTATTTCCCAACAGGGTTCTCACCACATGGGAGTCCAGACCTACCTTAGCAATTCAAGTGGACAGAAACTGTCCCTCCCAAGAGCTCTAGCAGAAAAAGGCTTGGAGGACCCTGGCTGGTCTCAACTGAGGTCGCATGCCCATTTCTGAAACAACCCTTGTGGTCAGAGATATGGAGGTCTCTGATTGGCTGAGCCTGAGGCATGTTCTTACTTCTCTAGCAGGCCTGCCCCATCCAAACCACATGGAATGAGTTTCCTAAAGGAAAAGAAGGGCTCTGTAATCAGAAATGGGGTATGGGTACTAGAGAGGTAAATTAACAGAGGTCAAATACCCCTTCCTTAAGTATCAGCCCCTCCCTTGGTTATAGCACTTACTTTTTTTTTTTTTTAACGCTTCCACGTAATTTATCCAGTTTGTTTATCAGGAGATAATCTTGAGCTGGGTATGGTTATTACCCTTGTTCTACTAATGAACAGAGCACTTTCAGACATTGAACTTGATTTTTCCGTTCTGCTATCATAGAATAGGCCAGAGAATCACCTTGTAGTCCGTTGAGATCATCTTCTCTAGACGCACAAAAGACCTTGGAGCTCTGGGGTAAAACCTCCTCCGAAGAGGGAAGCTGGGGGTGGGACATGGGGGATTGGCTCTTGACACACTAAGTCTGAGGTGTCTTTGGGGCATCCAAGTGGAACAGTCCAAGAGCCAGTTGGGTATATGAGTCTGGAGCCTCCCCCTACAATGACCAAACATCACTGCCATGGTCAGAGCTTCTTTTCCCCGTGTGTTAAAGCAGACAAGGAGCATCCATTCAGAGCACAGGGGCTGAAGCCCTGAGCACAGGCAGCACGTGGGGATGGGGTGAGGGGATTGCTGTATACGAGGAGATCTGCCTGGGTTTGTTCCCTCTGTGCCAGGGAGAGCCAAGGTCAGCCCAGGACCCCCAGCCCAGCTGAAAGGACCTCTAGACCAGGATCTATCACTGACCACTGACCACGTCTCTCCTTGGTGCCTCAGCTATCACCACTAGTACTGCAGGGCTGTGTAAGCTGGTCTCCAAAGATGGTCCCCAATGATGCACACCTCCCAGCATTCATGCCACAATGTAGTCCCCTCCCCACTGAATGTAGGCAAGCTGGTGACACACACTGTTCAACAGAAGTGATTCCATGAAAATTTCAGCCTTAGTCTTTATGAAGAATGGCAGCTTCTACTTCCTCTTTCTTGGGAGGTTCGCTTTTGAGATCCCTGAGTCACCATGTAAGATGGCTGGCTACATTGCTGAAGGGACCATGTGGAGAGGCCACATGGAGAAGAAAATAGGCCCAGATGACCCAGCATCTTCGTTCAGCCTCTAGATGACTCCAGCCCCTGCCTTTACCTGAATGGCCCTCATGAGAGACCACCAAGCAAGACCAGTATCTGAACCCAATCAACCACAGAACCATGAGAGATAATAAAATAGTTGTGCACTTCTCTGGCGGCACAGTGGTTAAGAATCCAGCTGCCAATGCAGGGATATGGGTTTGAGCCCTGGTCCAGGAAGATCCCACATGCCTCTGAACAATTAAGCCCGTGCGCCACAATTACTGAGCCTGCGCTCTAGAGCCCGCGTGCCACAACTACTGAAGCCCACGCGCCTAGAGCCCGTGCTCCGCAACAAGAGAAGCCACCGCAATGAGAAGCCCGCATACCGCAACGAAGAGTAGCCCCTGCTCGCCACAACTAGAGAAAGTCCACACGCAGCAACGAAGACCCAACGCAGCCAAAAATAAATAATTTTAAAAATCTATCTCTCTCTATATATATAAATAAAATAGTGGTTGTTTTCAAGCCACTGAGTTTTGGAGTGGTTTGTTATGCAGTGATAGATAACAAAAACAATCTCCCTGTTGGAGAGATAGGCTGGTATTCCTACGTCTTGTGCTGCCTTCCTTCCAGCCCCCAAGACCTAACATGGTTAAGTCAGGACCATGTGAATAATCACGTTAATAACCATTCTGAGCAGGCTGGCTAGTTTTTAGGATAAGTACAGGAAGGGGTGCACACATGTTGTCAGATTCTAGGACTGAGGTTCCAAAAGACACACAAAACCCTGTTCCCACAGGGCTAGAGACAAAAGTAGGGGACTGGCTGGCTCCCCGGCTCCATCTCTGAGTGCTGGCCCGGAGAAGCAGATGGCAAGGCTCAGATGCCATTCAGATGCCCTTGCACAGCTCTGAGATTGGAGGCTGTGGTATAGTGGGATAGGATGGGTGAGCCACTTCCCACCCTAGTTCACAGGGAAGTGAGCCATCTGAGCATAGCTCTGCCATCTTGGTGCCGCCTGCGTCCCCATTATATTCCCCCAGCACACTAGACCCAAACCCTCTGCTGCAATCTCCATGCTTCATCTGTCCTGGACCAGCTTTTTCCTGATTCCCATCTTTTATAGGCCCAAGCATCAGCCTGCAACTATAATCACTTCTCTGCTCTGGAGAATCTTTCCTTCTGTTTTCCCCAGATCTCCAGGATCACAGGGTCATTGTCATATGTGGCCTGTATTCACTGAAATGTGTCATGTGTGACTCTTGTCCCACTACCAGACCATGAGCTTCTAAAGAACAGGGACTACGGCTTCATCTTCCCTCTGACACATTCATTAGTGAATTTGTTTGGTCTCTCAGCAATCCACCAGGTGCCAGAGTCTCTGTTCTGTGCTGGGACATAAAGCAAAAGAGTATTGTCCCTGCCCTTGAATCATATTTGATCTATTGTCCAGTTGGACAGTCAGGTGTGGAAACAATTATTGCAATAAAGTATATTATCTGCGATAATATGATGCTGGAATGGAGGTGTGTACACAATGCAGCAGGAACACAGGCGAGTCCCCAAGGCAGCCTTGGGCGAGATAAATTCACCAGGGATTGTTGTATGCCAGGCTTTGTTCTAAGTGCTTCATTTATTTTATGTTTTCATTATTTTGAAGTGCTTAAAAGTGTGAACTATCATTATTTTAGAATAGATAAATATTAGACAAACTACAGAATTCAGAAGGTGCAAATGCTACCCTTTGAGCCTTTCCAGAGGAGCACAGCTTTGCCCAGATTTTGTGCCTTCCAGATATACTACATTTTATGCAGAAGTCTGAATGTGCACCCACGCACACACACTCACGGTTTTTACGTAAGTGATCACACAGTTTTCTGCATCTTGGATTGTGTTTTTTTAATGTGAAAATCTTGAAACTCATTTCATATCACTGTAGAAATTCCTCATTCTTGGCTAATACCTGCACAGTGTCAGTATTCCATCATGTGAAGGTATATAATTTGTTTAACCATTTGCCTATCATGGCTATTCATCCTTATTCTAACTGTTCACAATTACAAATAATGCTACAGTGAATAACCTTGTGCAGGTATTATTTTGAACAAGTGTCATATATTTCCAGGATAAATTTATAGAAGTGCAATTGTTGGGTCAAGGGTAGCTAAATGTTTAAGAACATTTAGTTCTTAAAAACGTACCACTAAGCCCTATAAAGATTTTCCTCTAATCTCCTAATAGAACCCCCTTCTGCCATCGCCTAAAGAGCCTAGCGGGCAGGGGAGAGGAGGAAAAAGACAACACTTTCTTTTAAAATGCTTCTCTCTTTCCTTCTTTATCTTTTAAATATAAATGTAAATTTCATATACAAATATTAAATATAAATTTCATGTACAAATGTATATTACATATAAAGTATAAATAAAATTTAATACAATACCATTTAATAATACAAATATGAAATTTATAGATTTACGTGAATAACAAATTTAAATATAAAATTCAACAAGGGGGCACGTGGTCTGGGAGCCACTTGCAGCCTCCTTGGGACCGCAGGGCGGAGTCTGCCCGAGGAGGAGGACAGGAAACCTGGCCCAGGTTCCCCGGGTCAGAGTCCTGGGTGGTGTTTTGTCTGCAGCAAGTTCAGGCTCGTAAGCCAACCTGTGGCATTTTTGTTTATGCCGGTTTGGTTGGGCTTTTCTGTCACTGCCTCCAGAGCAGCCTGCCCAATGGGCGACCCGGATCCAGCACCGGTGGAGCGGCTTCCCTGGGGGAGAGTATGTTTATGGCCGTGACACCTGGCGGGTCAGGAGGGGCTAAGCAGGCAGGCCAGGAGCAGGGAGGTGCCCAGACAGAGGAAGGGACAGCTGCCTGCAGAGGTGGGGAAGCAGCAGGCATTCTGAGAGCTGGCATGGTTCCGAGCGCTGCGGCTTCCCTTGTGAGGATGGGTGGATGCGGGCTGAGACGGGTTGGGCGGTGCGCACCACAGGCCCTTTGTAATTGATTTGATTCATCTTCATCTTTCACACGAAGTGACCAGAGTTTCACCTGCAGTGATCACAGGTGTGACTGAAAAATCGGTTTCCTGCGCCCTCTATGCAGCCCCACCCAGGGTTCAGACCTCTGAGACCCACTGCCTGATTCCTCGGCCTGGTGGCCCCAAAAGGCAGCCACCTGTGGAGACCTGGCATCAGACAACCCCCACAGGGCCACACTGGGGCGTCCATGCTGGCCCCCCGAGGGAGAAGGCTGGCAAGGAGAAAGGCCATGGGCGTGCCAGCCTCTGCCCCGCCGTGGGTGGGTGTGCATGTGTGTGCACACAGGCCGTGTGCACACAGGAAGCCAATTACCCTCTCCCCATCGAGCCCTCAGGAATATTCTCGGTATTTACTATTCCTCCTTATCTCAGGGGGCCCCCCGGAGCCTTTGACCCCATACCCGGGTGAGGCAGGAAGGGAAACGACAGGGGCTGCGGGAAGAGGAATTTGCCATCCTCTGTGTCTCTGGACTCCAGGCATCCAGGGGAGCAGGCTCTGCCGCCCCAAATTGCCACTAGCTGGGCCCAAGCCCTGTCGTCATCCCCGCACCTACAGCAGGCCCCCGGTCACTGCCTCCGGTCACTTCCCACCAGCCCATCTTCCACGTCGGGATCCTCCTGAAATGTCACTCCCCTTCGCATCACTCTGCTGGGCCACCTTCAGATGAAGCCACATTCTCTTCTATGACTCAAAAGGCCCTTGGTCATCCCGGCCTACCTGTCTGCCCTCATTTGTCCCTGTTCCCACCTCGTTCTGGGCCCCAGGCACGATGTCCCACAGCCGTTCCCCAGAAGCACTGTGGCTCCTGTATTAGTCCCTACAGATGCTGTAACCAATGACCACAGACTAGTGGCTCCAAACAACACAGGTTGATCATCTTCTGGTTCTAGAAGTCAAAAGTCCAAAGATGGGTCTTAGGGGCCAAAATCAAGGTGCCAGCAGGTCTATGTCCTTCTGGAAGTTCTAGGAAGGAATCCATTTCCTTACCTTTTCCAGCTTCAGAAATGCCACCTGATTCCTTGGTTCGTGACCCCTTCCTCCATCTTCAAAGACAGCAGTGTGGCATCTTCCAATCTCTGTCTTTCTGACCTCTGTTTCTGTGTTGCGTCTTTTCAATCTGACACTCCTGCCTCCCTCTTATAAAGGCCCTCGTGATAGCATTTAGGGCCAACCCAGATAATCCAGGATAATCTCCCATCTCAAGAGTCTTAATTTAATTACATCAGCAAAGTCTCATATTCACAGGTTCTGGGGATCAGGACATGGACATGTTTGGGGGCCAATATTCTGCCCGTCACAGATCACTCGGAGCTTTGGCACGTTCCAATCCCTCTGCACTGTGGTAGGCAGAATAATGGCCGGCAGAGGGGCTGTATAGTACTGGGGTTCTGAGGCAGGCCAGGCTCTGCTCACCAAGCTGTGTGCACAGGCCGGGGCTGCATACTCCCAGAGGGGCACCTTTGTCTAATTCGCACAAAGGCACCATATGGGCCAGGAAATGCCCTGCCTGCAACACCCACCCCTCCCACCCGTCCCTCCACCCGGCCGCAAGCTACTCGTGCCTCAGGACTCAGCTCAGTCGGGACATTTCCCTAACTCTCCTCTGTTCTCCACCCACGCTCCCAGCTAAGTCAGTCACATCCTCTCGGGGCTCCCACTTCATCCTGTACTTTCCCTATCCTAGCACCTACCACAGGACACTGGGAGTGTCTGTCTGTGAATCTGCCTGGGCGAGATCGGAGCCAGGGCCAGAGCCATGTCTTCTTCCCCAGGCCCTGCCATCTCTATTCCCAAGGCAGAAACCCCCTCTGGGGTCTTCCAGCTCCTGCCTTCCTTGTCCCCAACTATGTGCAGCCTCAAGTAGGGCTACAGAGGCCCCTTGAAGGAGGCAGGAAGGAAACACAGGTGGTCCTCACCTGAGAAGTTCTCCCAGCCCCGGAGGGGGTGGGTGGCGGGCCCCTATGCAAGGAACTGCAGAGCAGACAGTGAGCAAGCTGAGGACCTGCTGCCAGGGGAGCCCAGCCTGTGGCAGGGAAA
>NW_021703775.1:73295815-73322969 GCF_005190385.1 Monodon monoceros | reverse complement strand
AGGACCTGCTGCCAGGGGAGCCCAGCCTGTGGCAGGGAAAGTGGAAATCGTTCAGAGCAGAAAGTCCTTTGCTTTATAAAGGTCCAGGCTTCTTTTCTACTCCACAAACTTCCCCAAATCTGGAGTGTCACGTGGCCACTTGATCCAATTGGGTAAGGGGAAATGGCAGGGGACCGCCAGTCAGGGGCAATAGAGCAGCTGGGAGCCCGTGGCTGTCATTCACAAGAAAGACAGTGAGCGCCGAACCAGGAGGTGTGGCTGGCAAGGAGGGAGCTGGTGGCACTGGGTGACGGACGGGAGGAAGACGGGATGAAGGTGAAGGGTGAGTGGACGTTTGTGATCCAGGACATGGGCTTACACACCCATATACAAGGCTACGCACCGCATCCCCAGTGCAGCCGTCTTAGTTTGGGAAACCCCATAAGCAAAGCCTAAGACAAGGACTTGGGTTCAACTGGTTTGTCTGGACTATGATTCAGGAAAGGGCCAGTTACTGCCCTAGGCGCCTGGGACTCAGTCTTCTTGGGGACCCTCCAGGAAATGTGTGGGGCATGCCTTAGGCTCGTCCTGATGGAGGATGAGAGTCGGGGGCATCTCTCCACGAGCTCCCTGACCCCCAGTGTTGAGGGTGGCCCCTGAGACCATTAACCACCCTCCACTTCTGGGTGCTGCCTAGTTTTCCGTAGCTTCAGAGAAAGCCTCGAAGCCAAACAGCAGAGGCCAGCCGCAGCAGCTTTGGAGGGACCTGAGTAATGTGCCCGGAGGTGTCCGCCACGTCTGTGCGGAAGCCGGGCAGGTCGGGGTGCCGTGGCTGGGCTCCCAGAGCGTCTGCTCCATCCACACACCTCAATCCCCCTCAGCGCACACCCGCTGCTCCTCTGAAGGGGCAACTGGGCCAGGAGCTCCCTGCTGCCCTACGCCACAGGCCAACCTGGTGTCGGGGAGAAATGTGTCGTCTGGTCTGGTACAGCACATCTTTGAGTGGACAAGAGGGGCCCAGGACCTGGTGTGGATGGAGGGGGGGGAGAGTGGGAAGCCTCAGTGGCTCAGACCAGGATACTGAGAAGCCTCTGGGGTGTTGCCTGGACCCCATGGCAGCATGAGGGCTTGGAGAGGGGAGTGGGTGGTGGAGCAGAGAAGTGAGAAGGGCACTAAGTGGGAGGCATCCAAGCAACAAGGAGGGAAGCTGGCTGTGGGAAGAGGAGGCCACCGAGAATTCCCATGCCGAGGAGGACGTGCCTGGGGGGCTTGAAGAAGAGGGTTTTGGGTTAAATGGCAGCTTACACACATCTAGTTTCACTTTTCCCCACAATCTCACTAAAACAATAGAGAGGAAGGATGAGGAAAACAGAAGAAAAGATAACAGCAACGAAACTTGGGAAGCTTACACAGCTTCCAGAAATGGAAGGTAGGAGAGAAAAGGTTTAAACTGTCAGAGGATTAGTCGAGGAGAGTCAATATTGAACGAACTGAAATTACAGAGAGAAGAGCCTGGGTACGGTACGAAAATAGACCCGTGCCAAGCATACCAGGGGCAAAGATAGAATTCTGCAAGCTTAAGAGGTGGCGGAAAGCAGGTCATGTGTCTAGGATGAGGAATCAGAACAGCTTTGATAGTCGTATCGGCAATGCTGGCATGTGAGAAGACAGGAAGGACACCCAAACAGCACAGGGAAATGCTCTCCAATCTAGAAGCCTCCATCTGGCCAAATGACCAATTATGTGTAATAGACACTTTTAAATTTTTATTTATTTATTTAGGCGGCACCATGGCTTGCAGGATCTTAGTTCTCTGACCAGGGATTGAACCTGGACGCCAACCGTGAAAGCGCTGAGTCCTAAACACAGGACCGCCAGGAAATTCCCTAGACTTTTTTTTTGGGGGGGGGGGCGTTGTGCCGTGCGGCATGTAGGATCTTAGTTTCCCAACCAGGGATCGAACCTGTGCCCCCTGCAGTGGAAGCACAGAGCCTTAACCACTGGCCCTCCAGGGAAGTCCCCCTAGACGCTTTTAGATACGTGACATCACAAGAAAATTCCCTCCCAGGCAACCTTTCTCAGGAAACGACCAGAGAGGGTGCTCCCCAAACTGAGAGTGAACTAAGGGAAGAGAAAGGACACAGGAGCCAGGAGGAACAACCCAGAAAGGAGGAAAGGCCACCATTGGAGGAGGTGCCAGAAGACATGGCTGCAGAGCAGAGAAGGCAATCTGTCCCCACCGGGGTGGGGAAACTCACCAACCTGAGGACAGAGACCTGGGCGAGCCTGGTCCAGATCTGCTCTGCCCTGGGCTTGCCTGCGCCGTGTGCTTGTGAAATGCATGCCCTCCCCTTGTGGCCGGAGGCCGCCCCACAGGAGTTTCGGATTTGTCCTGAGAACAGGATATAATGATCTTCAAAGGGACCACAGTCCTTCCAGGTGCCCCACTATGGGGAGCCATGCCTCCCTTTGCTGCCCCACTGGCTTGTCCAGCTGTGTCCCCAGAAAAGGCTTTAGGAGGTTGTCCAGGCGCCGAAGCCACACCACGGCCCAGGGGCTCTGTCCAGCTCATCTCCTCTAAGCCTCCAGCTAACACTAGGAGCGTTTTCCTTAGATGTAAGGCTGGTGTTTGCCCCTCGGGGTTTCAGTTCTGGCTCTGTCTGCCCCCCCTCTGTCTCCTAATCCTTTCTTTACCCTCTCCACCCTGCTCCAGGCCCAGGAGGCCGACCTCTACAAGTGGCTGATGGGCTCCTTTGGGCACTGGGCCCTCTGGTGACCGTTTGGGTCCAGACAATAGAAGCACCAGCAGGACATGGAAGGAAGGAGAATAGTGAAGTCAGGCAGTACTGGCTCTGACCCCTTCCTGTCCCATCACAGGAGGTTGTTTTCCCCTCTCTTCAAGACCAGTGCAGGGGTATCTCCTAGGACCACGGCCCTCCCTCTGGGTTCTGCCAACCGCTCCTCCTCTTGGCCCCTCTGGCCTAAGCGTGCAAGCGGCTCCCCACTGCTACCAGCCCCAGGCCCCCCACCATCCTGCCTGAGTTTCCCTTAACTCTGCTCACAACTTGTAAACGGTCCCTTCAACAGTCTCTCCGAGGTTCCTGTTTTGTGCTGTCTATCTCCTGCCAGGGTGCTGACAGATACACACACTAAACAGTATGCTATTTGCGGGGGAAAGTATATGCGTAGAAAATCTAAGGAAAAGGAAGTCAAGTTGGGGGGAGGGAGGAAGGTATGATCAGGGAGTGGCTCCCAAAAGACCTGTAAGTTACAAGTAATAGTTTGACGGGCTCACCAGTGTTCACCTAATGATTATTCTTCAAATTGCTCTGTCTTACACACTCTCCTGAACGTATAAAATATTTCACAATAATGATTGTTTACAAGGGGGACACGGGATGCTCCTGGAGGGCTGGAAATACCCTATTTCTTGACCTGGTAGATTGTTACATAGGTGTTCACTTTATAATAATTTGTTATAGTGTATATTTATGTTTTATGTATTTTTCTATGTGTTATATATTTCACAATACAAACTTTTTAAGCAAAAGAAGATGGTCTACCATGTTGTTTTGTGATGTCATCTCTCCTTTCTTGCTCCCAAATTTCAGTAAATTCTGCTACATAGCCTTGTGTTGGTGATCTCAGCCTTGTGTTGGTGGTCCTTTGGGGAATAGAATCCCCCCAGGGTGAGAGGGATTCTGGGCAGGGGTGATGCAGCACAGAAAGAGAGGAAAGGAGAACAGTAGAGACTTCAAGCAAAAGCAGGATATTGGAGACAGAAGATACCAGAGTAAACTTAACTGTCCCCAAGATACTGGGAGGGAAGATATCTTGGGATCCTCGCCTTATGTGTGATAGGGACTCAAGTCAAGCATTTAAATATTACAGAAAAAGGTAATCCCCTAATTCTGGAGAATTTGGAGGTACCCTAACAACCCAAAGATGGTTTACATGGGAGCAAATAAAACAGTGGTTGTGGACATGTCTTAGGAGTGCCAGGTAGTTTGAAGCCTTAATAACTGTTAGTATTGTCTGGGATTCTTTCTCTGTCCCCTTCTGGGATGAGTTTTACTAAGAGTGGTAGGGTCTTTGCAGGAAGGCAGGTAAACCAGTCAGGGATTCTAGTTGCGAACAATACGATTTACTCCAGCTAGATAACACAGAAAAGTGTTATTAAAAGATATCATGAGGGGCTTCCCTGGTGGCGCAGTGGTTGAGAGTCCACCTGCCGATGCAGGGGACACGGGTTCGTGTCCCGGTCTGGGAAGATCCCACATGCCATGGAGCGGCTGGGCCCGTGAGCCATGGTCCAGAGCCCGTGCTCCGCAGCGGGAGAGGCCACAACAGTGAGAGGCCCGCGTACCGCAAAAAAAAAAAAAAAAAAAAAGGTATCATGAGGCTCACAGAGCCTCCAGGAAGCCAAAGAGTCAGACTTGGACGCCTTGGAGCCAAGAACGATACCCAAGCCACGCAACAGGGGCTGCCCAGAGAAGATAAAATGATGCCAACACACCACAGACAGCCCTGCTCTGGTGACGGCCCCCAAGACTGCCTCTGCTGCCCCTGAGGGGCTGGGTGTCCCCACTGCCGTGCTTTCCAGTGGTGGACCCTTACCAGTCCCATGCAGGGACATGTGAACAGCAGATCCTGGTCACAGTGACTGCCCCTCAGGAGGCACGGAAGCGAGCTCTGGCCTGTACCTTGACTGGGAGGGACTCACATGTGGAAAATTCTCCAGACATAGGAATTGACTGCAAAAGATACAGTAAGGCACATGCCAAATACTTACCGTTGGAAGGGTAGAGCGGGCGATTGGGTGGAGGCAGTTACTTTTGAGTCCAAGACAGCGGGCAGGAAAGCAGGACTGAAGGGAGCTGGCTTCCCAGGGACTCTGGTCCTGGTTGGGCAGGGCAGACGGGGGCTGGGCCCCACTCCCTATCCTCAGGTCCTGCCTGGACCGTGGCTGCAAGACCACCCTAGCTGCTCTCCATGTCTGAAGCCCTGCCACCCTCATTCAACCAGCCACCACTCACCCCCAGGAACCGGGACCACAACCTTGGTCCTACCATCTTCCGTCTTACTGTGCTGTCCATGACCCACTCCCAGGTCCTGACTGAGGGACCAGAGGCTGAGGACAGTCACATAGGAGCAGCTGATGGAGGCTGGGTTGCAGCTCCCAGGAAGGTTCTCTGTGTGTCACAGAGCATTTGGGGGTCTGAGGACAAGGTTCCGGAGAGGAGGAGGGCTGGGGGCGAATGCAGACAGAGTTGAGGGAGCACCTGGGGCCTGATCGAGCAGGCGGCAGCCCTAAATGACAACGAAAGGGCATCGCTGGGCTAGGATGTGCACAGAGCTTCCAGGAAGTGGGCCCTGCAGCCCCCAACCTCCAAGTCTACCTGTCCTGTGCATCACTGTGCTACTGGACTGGGGGCTTTGGTGCAATGACGGGAGTCAGGGCCCAGAGACAGGGGAGACTTGGTAGGGAGAGAAGCAGGGGAGGGAAGGCGGCCTTCTAGGATGTGGAAGTGTTGAAGGACTTCCAGGATGCTCCAGAAAGCCAGGAGAGGTAGGAATCATCTGTGGCCAATTTCCAGCTAAGCCCAACCTGTGTAAGAGAGGACCTTGACGCTGAGGCTCTCAGACCCGCCGGAAATGGCCTTGCTCCCGAGATGCTCCGGGGCTGGGCTTCCCATGGGAAAGGCAGTAACTTGGCCGTGGAGTGAGGGGGCCCTGCAGGGTCAGCTCGCGTCTCCCTAGTCCTGGGACAACCGGGCATTCCCTTCCCTGTTGCCCCAATTCAGAGCTCAACTCAGACACCCCAGGGCCATCGGGAGACCACCACCTCGCCCTCGGGAGACAGGACAGCGTCCCAGCCTCCTCTGCAGGCCTTGGAGGCAGACAGGCTTCCCATCTCCCAGGTTACCCCCGAGTCTGCAAAGGGCCTTTGCGTGACACTTGGTCCACGTGAGGTTAGACGGGGGAGGGAAGAGGTCAGGGTCAGGGTCAGGGGCGGGTCAAGGCTGGGGAGGGGCTGCAGGGAGGATGATCCTTTGGAGCTGTTAATTCTTCCTCCTGGTCTCCATGTTCGTGAGGCCCCAGAGCAGGAGAAAACTCCAGACACCCTCTGTCCTCCTCCCAGACCCCCGCACCCCCAGAGGCATCATTCATGGAGGCGGAGATCGGGGGCTGGGGGCCGAGATGGAGACCTGGTTAGCATCAGCCTGGCTGATGCCAATTAAGACCCAGGAATTCCCTGCCCCTAACTCTAGGCTCAGATCCAAAGACCTCGGCCCTTAGATGTGGGGCTCCAGACCATAAATCAGGAGCCCAGCTTCCAGCTAACGAGCTGCCCTGGCTCCGACCAGAGCAGGATCCCTGATCCTGTTTCACTCCGGGGAGCAGCCAGCCCAGAGTGAGGGGCCGGGGAGGCCCTGGACCCCAGAGCACCTGTCCTCACACAGCACCCAGCTTTGCTCAGGAAATCCTGGGGTCAGTATCTGGGGGAACATGAGGAATCACACTTGGTGCCCTGGGCAGCTCCCGCCCCTCCGGGCTCCAAGAGCGGCTCTCAGTGCCCACTGTCTGGCCCCAGAAGAATTTTAACCTCCAACATCTGGGTTCAGGAGACTCCGAAGAGCAAATGTCTTCACCTCCTTTGATTCCCTTCACACAGCGGGTTTTTTAAATTTTAATTTGAGGTGACCTCTGACCTGAGTTCCTATTCCCATAGATTCCAGATATTTCCTGTGTCCTCAGATAACCTCCCAGGCCAGTCTGCACCTGACCAGAAGCTCCTGCTGAGGGAACACTCCATCTCTAACACGGCCTGGGCTGAGCTGGGCCGGGAGCCCCTGGCCTCAGGTTCCTTCCCAATACGCCCCTCTCCTCTCCCAAGGGCCAAAGATGCCTGCATGCCCATCCAACATCTCCCCAGGGCTCTGGGCCCAGCTCATCCCAGCTCCCAGGAAGCCAGGGCTACAGGCACCCTTGGTCCTCTGCTCTTGGGATTTCCAATGACAAGAACAACAACAGAGTATTGGTGGAGCACCTATCTGCGTCAGGTAACCTGGTCGCTCAAGAATAATTGCTCCTAATTCACCAATGAGAAGCCAGCACTGGATAAGGAAGGGGACATCTAGAGCTCACAGCTAGCCATGCCAGATCCAGATCATAAGCAAGGTGCCCTCTCCCAACGAGAGGCATAAGCCATGGACACAGGCTGCTTGGTCTTGGAGCTGCTGGAACAGGGGTGAGTCCACCTGGTTTGTGAGCCTGGGAGGCTGAGGTCCTTTCACCCGGATGTGGCCTGCCCATCTCAGCATGGTGACCATTGTAGCGAAGCACCAGGAGTCTCAGCAAAAGCCACAGAGGGCAGAGAAGGGACAAGTGGGAGAGGGATGGGAGGAAGTGGGCTCAGTCAGACCCTCAGCCTCCACCTCCCACTCTTTCCAAGTAGCCTTTGGACTAAATTGAGGAGTTGCCTCTCTGTGGGTCCACACTGTGTGCCCAGTACTGTGCTAAACTAAGCTGTGAGGTGGGGTACGAAAGGGGCGACATCCTGATCCCTGCCTTTGAGGCACTAAGAGACCAGCAGAGGAGCAGGGACACACGTGTGTGACGTGGCCCCAGGACTGGAGCCAGAACTCGGAGGGTCAGAGTGGGGCAGGGCTGGGCAGGCTCCTTGCAGGTGAGAATTTTCCATCAGCGCCTGGTTATACAGAGGCCTCCCGAAGTCACCCACACGGTCAGGGTCAGGGCCTACAGCCATCACTGCACTGCAGCCACTCCCATCAAGTGCCTGTGGTTCTCCAAAGCCCAGAGCCTGGAAGATCCAGCCAGAGCTCTGGGGTGACCCACTGCCCCCTCCCCCAGACCAGAGACTAAATGACACCACAGGGCAAACTCGCTGGCCCCAAACCCCAGCTCCACTGCCAGCCCCAGCCTTCTCACCAGTGTTTCGACCACATGACTCCCCGTGAAAGCCTTCCCCCGCTCCCGCCCTGTCCCCGTCATGCCCAGTGACTCACGCTGCCTTCCCCAGCCCAGCTCACCACAGCTGATATCACCCTCCCCGACCCCTGCCCAGCAAATCCTCATGGGCCTTCTCTCCCCTCTGATCCCTCTTCCTCATCAGAGTCAAGAAGGCCGGAGCTGGAAGGGATCTTAGGGAGTATCTGGGGCGGCCTCACTTCGAGCTGGGGACACAGAGACCCTAAGGGGGCCCAAGGAGTGGGTTAGAGTCCATAGGCTGATGCCTTTAGAACTTGGCGTTCTAAGTTCTGAAAGGGACTGATTTAGAGCTCCGTCGGGATGTCAGGGGGACAATCACTGCTCTGCCAGTAACTAAGTTCTTATCCCTAACACCTGCCTTGTGGGCCCCAGAAGCCAGGGCCCGGGCTCCCTGGGGGCCATGGCTGCCCGAGCACTGAGGATCACCCAGCCCCTTCCCACTGCCCAGGTGGGGAGTGGCCAATCCTTCCTCACAAAGATCAGTCCTTTCAGAGAAAGTCAAGAATAGAAGGGCAGAAGCAGGTAAAATCCTGCCAGCCTCAGGGATCGGGGGTGAGGAGACCCTCCAAGGACCCAGAGGTGGCAAGGAGAGGCAGACAGGAGCCTCTGTTGGCCAGTCCTCGGAGAATGCTTGTGCTTCAGGAGGTAAGAACATCCACGGAGCAGTGGTTTCCCAAGAGGGATTGCTGGTCCAACAGCATTGGCATCGCCTGGGAACTCGTTAGAAATACAAATTTCCAGCCTTCCGGTTCCACCCCAGACACTTTGAGACGCAGCCCAGCAAGCCCTCCAGATGATGTGAATGCCTGCTCAAGTTTGGAAAACACTGCCATAAAGAATAGCCAAAGCGATTAGCAAGTCTGGTACCTGGTCAGCACCTGCCAGACCTGGCCCCAGTGGGACTCACCAATGGCCCCACGAGCCCATTCTGCCTGCCCTTGCTGTGATCCCCTCCCGCTAAACCTGGCCGGGCTTCTGCAGGCAGGACAATCCACAGGGGTCTTGAATGAGTCTCACGACCAGAGATGTGTCTTGTTGGCATGGACAGCCCCAAAGGCACAGCTCTCATCCTTTTGCCTCTGTCCATTTACAATGTTGCCTCTGTCCGTACAAATAGGATTTGACTTCAGTCTCCCTGCCTCACACCCAGCTCACCATTAGCCTTAGAACTCTGTCCTGGACCTCGGTCTACTCCACTGGGCCCTGTACCATGCCATGCACAGGACTGGTCTCCTCACTGGAGTAACACCTGCTGATACCCGCAGGGCTGGCTGAGGTCATTTGTGGACAGTCATCCACAACTGTACTGCAGCCACGCAGGGCCTCCGTGTACAAACGTGTGGGCTGTTAACTGAACAGCTGGATGAAGAAGCCAATGAAAGGATAAAATCCAGCTCACATTCCCCTCACCCATGTCCCCTAGTGCAAGGTGGCATCCACCCAGCTGGGGCACAATTTTTCTAATTTGCATAAATGCATTATATGGGCTAGTGCTTGAGTATCACACCCCCTTCATCAAGGTTCCTCTGTTTCTGAGCTGGATCTTCCCTTGCCTTCCCCACATCCACACTGGCTGGACCTCCCCGTCTCCTCATGTCTACACCATTGGGGACCCCACCCTCCCACAGTGGCCATCCCTGTTGGCATCACACCTACCCTAATTGTCTCCTTTCTTTGGAGCCTCTAGGCTGGATCAATTGTCCCAATTTTTCTATTTACTGCTCAGGCCCACTGACTCTCCTGTCATATTTTAAGATGACATAATAACCAGCAGACAAAACATCTTTGTCCATTGAAGTTTGAGGTCATTTCATTACAACATCTCCTAAGACATTCCATTCATAGATGGGCTGGGAAGGCCTTCCTTATATGGCCTGCCTGATGTTTCAGCCCTGGTACCTTCTGCACATTAGAAGCCGGGCTCCCTCTGCCCCAGGGCAGCCCTCAGAGACTTGGAAACCATGCTGCACGCTACCTGGATCTTTTCTTCCCCTTTGCACTTTTGGCTTGGTCTCTCCCATCACTGCAAGTCAAGCTCTGCTATGTTGATTCTGCTAATTGATTTTTTCCAGACAATTGAACACACATCAGTAGGCATCTAACTTTTCTATTTTAACCAGTTGGGATTAAGAAAAATCTTTCTAGAACATAAAGTATTCTTCTCCACCTCCTGTAACAGATGAAAGAAGACATCTTGCAGCCTTTTCTTGGGGTCTCTAGATAATAATTACTTTGTGAGCCACTGTAAAAGCATTTACAACAACTCAAGTAATTACATAATCGCTGTGGGAAAAAAAGGAAAATATAGATGAATGAAAAGAAAAAAGAATGGTATCACCTGATATCTTACCAACCAGAGACAATGAGTAATGACTTTTTGTTGTATAACTTTCTGGACCTTTTCCTAAGCAAACACACTTCGCCAGTCTGAGGCATACATTCAGTCACTTTTATTTATTCAATAATTGCTTGAGTTCCATATGCCCATACAAACAGGAAGCCTCATTCCACACCAACTATTCCACACCCACACCCCAAACAAATCGGGGGCATACTTAGTCCTGCCAGTAATTCTGATTGCAAATGGCAAATGCAGAGAAACTGGAAAATCAAGAGGTCCTGATTTCCACGGCTTCCGGCACAGCACTGAGGTGTCTCTATGAGAAATTGTCTTGCAAAGTCTGCTGGGATCATACCTCCCTGGGTCTGCCCCTTGCCAGGTCTGCAGAGGTGTCCAATGTCGGACTCCAAGGTTATCACTCTCGTAGCTCACATTTCCAAGTTCAGCCATGTTCCCAAGCAGAAGGTGAACAGGCAGAGGCAGCTGAGTCCAGGGGGGCTTCCATCCTCAGCCACACTCCAGGCCCAGGCACGTCAAGACCCCGAGGTTAAGCCAGGTCACCAATTCTGACCCCTCCTTTCTTCCTAGTGTCATTCCCTTGCTGGTAGTGGGCCTCTCCTGCTGGGGCACTTCAGCAGAGGAATTCCAGCTTCAACATGGAAGGGCCCTTTGTCTTCATCCTTTTCTTCCCAGGTTTTCCTCAGCCCCAAAAACCTGCTCCTCCATGCGGGCACTTAGATGGTTCCACCTTTGTCAGGCCGCCCAGGAAGCTGTTCCAACCTTTCCCCTGGGAAATCAAGGTCCGCTAGCTTAACCTTTGGATAACAAAGAGGGGCCACTCAAGGGACAGTTCCCTGAAGAAAGAAGTCAGTTCTTACCCAGTTGTCTAGGTAAAGAAGGAGCTGAAAGCAACTCGCATTAAAAGAAAGAGGTCTCATCTACTAGGCTACAGGAACCTGCGAATTTGCCATATGCCCATTCTCCAGATGAGGACACTGAGGTCATCCACTGACTACTTAAGAGACTGAAGCGCCAGCCTCCAGCACTGAGATTTCATCAAAAGCAGTTTCCTTGATGCCCTGATACATCAGGGATCCCTGTCTTGCTGGGAAGAACTGAGCACACCCTCTTGCCCCCGGCCCCTGGGGCATCATGGAACCTGGTGCTGACTTGACAGCACTACTTACTGGGCTTCAGGTGAGCCACGGCCACCTCCACGGTCAGCTCAGCTCCTAGGACAGGGAGGACTTTGCTTTCAGGCCAGAGGCAGCCATACTCTGTGAGCTACTGCCTGGACCAGGGAGGTGTCTCCTTGTCAGCTCAGGAGTGTGGCGGGAGCTGCCCCGGGACGCTCCCTGTAGGCAGTGCCTCCTCAGGCAATGACGCCATGCATACAGGGGGTGGGCACTTTGATATGCAGCTGTGTGTCGATGTACTGACATGATCTGAGATAATTAAATGTTCTTCCCAGGTTGAGAGAAGGGGAGAGTGAAGGGGGCCAGCGTGCTTAGGGTGCTGTGGAACCCCCGCTGGCCCCCACTTCTTCTTTTTTTTCTTTTGCGGTACTCGGGCCTCTCACTGTTGTGGCCTCTCCCGTTGCAGAGCACAGGCTCCGGACGCGCAGGCTCAGCGGCCATGGCTCACGGGCCCAGCCTCTCCGCGGCATGTGGGATCTTCCCGGACCGGGGCACGAACCCGTGTCCCCTGCATCGGCAGGCGGACTCTCAACCACTGCACCACCAGGGAAGCCCTAGCCCCCACTTCTTACCCGTGGCTGGTACAGAATTTTCAAGTTGGAGGGGGAGGAGGAAATGACTGGAGGCAAAGGACTTGCCTGGAAGCAGCCCCTGCGCAGCAAGTGCACCGTTGTTACCTGAAGTGGTCTGGGAGGAGTGTTTCTCATGTTACACTTCATCTGCCTTCTCGTTTCCCCAGTTCAGTCCTCCCTTGATTCTTCTGCCTTCCTGCCTCCAGCCTCTCCTTCCAATCTATCCCAGCTGGCTGCTTCCTTCATCTTCTTAGAACACCAATTCTATTGGGTGTCAGTGTTCTGCTCCAGAACCTTCAATGGCTCCCACTGTGACGAGGTGAAGTTCAAATCCCTTAGCCTGCATTCAAGGTCTTCTGGGGTTAGGGTGGTCACACAGCCCAGTTTGTCTGGGGCAGTCTAGGTTATACCAGCTGTCCTGGAGTAATGATTAATAGCACGTCCTCTCATGCAAAAGATGTCCCAGTTTGGACAGTGAGTGATGTGGTCAGCTTGCCTACAGCTCAGTCCCCACCTAATGCTCCAGGCTAACATCCAACCATCTCGCCTTGAGTCTTCGAGTCAGTGGTTTGTTTTTTTTTAGCGGCCACGGCTCACGGGTCCAGCCGCTCCGCGGCATGTGGGATTTTCCCGGACCGGGGCACGAACCCGTGTCCCCTGCATCGGCCGGCGGACTCTCAACCACTGCGCCACCAGGGAAGCCCCCGAGTCAGTGGTTTTTAACTCTGGCAGCTCATTAGAATCACTTGGGAAGCTTTTAATAAATACTGCCTGTGCTCATCCCAAAAGCAATTTAATTGAAACAGAATCTCTAGGGGTGGGGCCCAGGCTTTGGTATTTATTTTTTTAAGCCCTCAGGTGACTCTGATGTGTAGTCAGGGTTGAAAACAAATGACCTGAGTAAAACAGGTGTCCCGGAACTCTGTCCCTGAGTCCATCTCTGTCCCTGACTTTTCCCTCCCATTGTCTATCACCCATGTAAGCCCCGCCCAAGCTGCCAAGCCCAGCTCCAGCGCTGCTTCCTCCTTCACCTCTCCCAACCCCTGAGCCAGAAGTGCCTCCCCCTCCACCCTTCCCTGCCTGCTCCCTCCACAGCTACCCTGTATTATGCTGTTATCTGGGTCCAGGTTTTGCCTCCTTCATAGTCTATGAGCTCTGTGGGTTGGATCATGACTGATTCATCTCTGGGACCCCAGGGCCTAGACCCAACTTGCAGCAAAGGCCCCCTCCCTTGGCTAAGTGACTGTCAATGTTGATCCTGAACTTGGGCAGCCCCTCCACCACACGGCTGGGCACCATGCTGCCTCTCCAAGTTAACTTTCTTTTCCTGTGTGTGGTCTCTCATTCATTCATTCATTCATTCTGCTTTGTGCCAGATGCTATGTTCCCCACCCCCTCTTCCTGATTCCCTGCACTCCATTCCCTGGGCAGCCCAGCAGACTGTCTGGCACATAAATAATACTTGGCAGGTATTGATTAATAATCAATTGATCAATGGATACACAAAATGTGATATATCACATGGTGGGATATTACTCAGCAACAAACAGGAACGAAGTACTAACACGTGCTACAGCATGAACAAATCTTGAAAACATTGTGCTAAGTGAAAGAGCCGGACACTAAAGGTCATAAATTATATATCATTTATTTGAAATGTCCAGAATAGGCAAATTCATAGAAACAGAAACTAGATTAGTGGTTGCCGGAGGCTGGGGTAGGAGGAAATTGGGACCAACTGCTAAGAGGTATGGGGTTTCTTTGGGGGAGGTTAGAAATGCTCTGAAATTGGATAGTGGTGACGGTTGCGCAACCTTGTGACTAAACTAAAAACCACTGAGTCACACACTTTCAAACGGTGAATTTTATGGCATTTGAATTATATCACAATTCCAAAGAAATACCGCTGATGGAGTTTTCCTCCTTGACCCTGTTCTCAAGCAGAAGGAGAATCACTTGGAATATCTGCTAAAAGTGCAGGTCCCTAGGCCTCACCTTGAAACCTCAGATGCCGTAGATGAGGGCAGAGCCTAGGAATCTGCATTTGACTGTGGTACCCTAAATGCCACTTCTCTTTGCCCCAAAGACTTGGGTCAGAGCATTTCTGAGCCAACCTCAGAACCTCAGAAGACAAATAAAAATTTTAACCTGTTCTTTCAAGAAAAAAGCTGAAGATTTCAAACACAACCGACACTTTGTTTTTAGTCTGCTCCTTATTAAAAACAGACTGGGACCCGAAGAAACCCCATCAGGGGTAGGTAATGAAATAATCGTGATCATAATAAAAGAACAGAATGGAAAAACTGCCTGGCCTCGAGCAAACCACAAAAAAGTTGTCTTCTGCCGCCAGTGCTCAACTGAGGCATTCAGTTGAAAATATCCCACTAGCCACACGGAGAGCTTAATTTGGGGAAGAATTAAACATTAGAAAACCACTGCTCACTGCCTCTATACAAATACATGCTTAGAGACACCCACGCCTACACAGCCAAAATTCTAATTTTTGGTATGTGCTCCATGATTAGGGCTTTCTTTGGAGTTACAAGGAAGCAGAGTTGTAAATCGGTATTAGAATGTGATCAAAAGGAATGTCTGTATGCAATTATTTTGTTTTGAGACCAGCTTTCAGAGACACGGGCTTTAAAGCGCTGGCTTGGTTACATGATGTGCTCTCACATACATACACACACAAGACTTTGGTCCCCATGATAGAGGGACAAAGGCCTGGGTTTTATCGTTGTTGCTTCTTTGTTACAGGATAGAGTCTCACCCCTAATAACTCAAAAAGGACCCTCTTCATATTCCCCGGCTGGTCCTGAACCAACGCAAGAGGAAGTCTTGCTAATAACCTCTTGCCCCGGAAAGTAGCAATTACTGTAATTTGAAAACAGACATCCCTTGCTTAACAAAAATTCAGTTAACAAAACTCCAAATTGAATAAGGAATAAATGAGAGGAAATAACATTTGTAATGCATGTCTACTGAGTTCCGGGTACTGCGCTGGGCACTTTTACGTGGATTTTCGAATTTCATTCAATGCGTCATCACAACAACCCCACAGTGGAGGTACTATTATCCCCCAGAAGACAGTGAAGAATCTGAGGCTCAGAGTGGTTGTGTAACTTCCTCGTGGTCACAAGGTTAGTGAGTGGGATTGTTATATCAAGTAAAAGATCTCAAAGGAACAACACAGAAAAAGCATGGAGGGAATTTGGGTGTCAATGAGTCCATGTTGGGGTGGCTGGCTTGCTAAGGCTGCTGCCATCGGTCATACATGCACACGGGAAAGCAAAACCCAATAACACCTGAGGCCATCAGCACTTTGCCAAGCCCAGCAAGCCACCATCACCAACGGGCATGAAAGCAACGGGCTGTATTTGGGAAGGAAATTGTTAACACAGACGTGAGCCAGTGATTCCATTGCTGTTATCCTAAGTCATAGGCTGTGGTCTGAGACCCCGTCTACCGGTCCAGCCCTCATCTGTAGCTGCCCTTCTCTTCCTCTCTGCACTCCAGCCACACAGGGTATGGTTGTCCCCTGAGAGTTCCATGTTCCTTTCTGCCTCAGGCCCCTGGCTCCTGCTTTCCCTCTGACCACCTCTCTCATGACCCCAACTTCACTCATTAACTGTGACCAGAGGGAAGCTCACGAAGGCAGGGACTTGGGACGGCTGGCTCCCCACCGTATCCCCAAATCCTAGAACAGTGCCTGGAGCATAGTCAACACTCAATAAATACCTGTCAAGAGAATGAATGAATAAATTAATGAGTGAATATTTCATACCTCAGCTCACACCTTACTTCCGCAGTTCAGCCCTCTCTGGGTCACATTCCCCCTTGTTAAATGGTCCAATTACTGATCTACTTTTTTCTTTTATACGTATACTATTTGTCTAACATCCAGCTCTCCCACAGGCTATAAGTCCATGAAGGCAAGGACTGTACTGGTTCTGCTCCCCATGATACTCTTAGTGACAGTTATATTGTAGGTATTTAATAAACGTGTGATGGATGAATAAATGACTAAGCAAGTCATAGAGAGGTCAAGTCTTTCTGAGCTGCCATTTTCATCATAAAGTACTCAGGGGAACTGAGGGAAAAAGTGAGTCAGGAATCATCAGAAGAAATCTGATTTTAAAATGGGCAAAGGACCTGAATAGACATTTTTCCAAAGAAAACACACAAATGGCCAACATCACTAACCATCAGGGAAATGCAAATGAAAACTACAATGAAATCTCACTTTAAACATGTCAGGTGGCTGTTACCAAAAAAACAGGAGATGAATGTTGGAGAGGGTATGGAGAAAAGGGAACCCTGGAACACAGTTGGTGGGAATGTAAATTGGTACAGCCACTATGGAAAACAGTATGGAAGTCCCTCAAAAAATTAGCAGTAGGACTTCTGGGTAAATATCCAAAGGAAATAAAATCAATATCTCAGAATTTTGGGCTTCCCTGGTGGCGCAGTGGTTGAGAGTCCGCCTGCCAATGCAGGGGACACGGGTTCGTGCCCCGGTCCGGGTAGATCCCACATGCCGCAGAGCGGCTGCGCCCGTGAGCCATGGCCGCTGAGCCTGTGTGTCCGGAGCCTGTGCTCCGCCACGGGAGAGGCCACAACAGTGAGAGGCCGGCGTACCGCAAAAAAAAAAAAAAAAAAATCTCAGAAAGATATCTGCACTCCTATGTTCATTGCAGCCTTATAGCCAAGAAATGGAAACAACCTGAGTATCTGGTGACAGATGAATGGATAAAGAAAATGTGATACACACACACACACACACACACACACACACACGCACACAGAGGAATATTATTCAGCCATAAAAAAGAGGAAATCCTGCCATTTGTGAAAACATGAATGAGGCTGGAGGGTATTCTGCTAAGTGACAAGAAGCAAGACAGGGAAAGACAAAACTTATGGTATCACTTATATGTAGAATCAAAAAAAAAAAGATTGAACTCATAGAACCAGAGAGTAGAATGGTGGTTGCCAGGGGCTGGGGGTGAGGGGGAGATATAGGTCAAAGGTTATAAACTTCCAGTTACAAGATGAAGAATTCTGAGGATCTAATGCACGGTGTAGTGACTGTAGTTAATAATACACTACTGTCTACTTGAAATTGCTAAGAGAATAGATTTTAAGTGTTCTCACCGCAAAAAAGGTAATTATGTGAGGTGATGTGTTAATTAACTTGATTGTGGTAATCATTTCACAATGTGTGTTTATATCAAATCACCATGTTGTACACTTTAAAAATATACAATTTTATTTGTTAATTATACCTTAATAAAACTGGGGGGAAAATCATATTTAAATGGCCAATTATTTTTTCTCCAGAAGAACACAGTCCTGATTTTAGAATGAAAATCAGTGGGGAAATGAGGTTCACTTAAAAGTCTACCACCTTGGGCTTCCCTGGTGGTACAGTGGTTGAGAGTCCGCCTGCCGATGCAGGGGACATGGGTTCGTGCCCCGGTCCGGGAGGATCCCACATGCGGTGGAGCGTCTGGGCCCGTGAGCCATGGCCGCTGAGCCTGCGCGTCCGGAGCCTGTGCTCCGCGACGGGAGAGGCCACAGCAGTGAGGAGCCCGCGTACAGCAAAAAAAAAAGTCTATCTCCTTGTAGCCATTTTTGATGGAGTACATGTGCTCCATTAAGTGAGGGGAACTTCATGAAATCAATTTGATTTACTGCTCTTGCATTTCCTAAAGCATATGGTGGCAGGCAGAAGATGTGGGTTGTGAAAGTCTGAGGGGATGTATAAAATCTTCTTAGGAGCCAAAGGCCTTTTAGTTTTCATGGCTTAGTTTGCAGGGGCTGCCTGGTAGATCCTGATGCAAACCTCAGCTGTATGGGGCAGGCTGAAAAGCTGGACATGTGGAGGCCAGAGACTGGGCTGGGACAAACCATCAGTTGACAGATTCCCCATAGACCACCCTGCTACTTCCTATTTCCTGGCAAGTTTGGTCACCTGTGCCTACGCAGGGACTATCCTGTTGTTGGTGTGCTGATGGGCATGGGAGACCTGGGTCCTCTGTGGCTCCAAATACCGCAGAACTCCTGGAAATGGGCAGAAATCACTGGAGCACAGAGCATGCAGAATCCAGGGTGAAGGGACTGACCGCTGATGCCCTCTGAGGACCCAGTTATCCAACACAGCTACCTGCTCCTAGGTCCAGACGTCTTATTTCTCACCTCTTATTTTAGAGCGGACCAGGGGAGGGGATGTCTTTGGAAACAAGGTAGATTTTTTTTAACCTGTCCTAATAGGCTGGGTGGGTCCTGCTGTATAGCAGGAAGAAAGGCTAATAATAAATCCCCTCACACTTTTTGCGTATGTGAGGTGGTAAAACACACATTACATTTACCATTTTAACCCTTTTTAATTTGACAATTGAGTGACATTAAATCTATTCACAGTGCTGTACAAGCATCATCACTATCCATTTCCAGAACTTTTCATCATCCCAAACCAAAATTCTGCACCCATTAAATAATAACTCCTCAGGAATTCCCTGGCGGTCCAGTGGTTAGGACTCCATGCTTTCACTGCCAAGGGGAGACCCAAGGTCCTGCAAGCTGTGAGGTGCAGCCAAAGATTAAAAATTAATTAATTAAATAAATAAAATTTTAAAAAATTTAAAAATCCTCCCCCCCGGTAACCTCTATTCTACTTTCTGTCTTTACAAATTCACCTATTCTACATACCTCATATAAGTGGAATCATACAGTATTTGTCCTTCTGTGTCTGGCTCATTTGACTTAGCATAAGATTTTCAAATTTCATTCATGTTGTAGCATGTATCAGAATTTCCTTCCTTTTTAAGGCTGAATAATATTTCATTATATAGATGAACCACATTTTGTTTATCCATTCATCTGTTGGTGGACATTTGTTTCCACCTTTTGGCTATTGTGAATAATGCTGCTGTGAACATGGGTGTGCAAATATCCCTTTGAGATCTTACTTTCAATTCTTTTGGATATATAAACTGAAGTGGAATTGCTGGCTCCCATGGTAATTCTATTTTCAATTGTTTTTCTTTGTTGAGTATTACGCAAGGTCATCAGCTGGCTGTGAAGCTGGGAGGGGGTGTGGGAAATGTGAGGAGAGAGAAGATACAAAATAGTCATTTTAGAAAAAGAAAATAAACTTAGGAGAGAAACGTTTTAGGATTACCAGGTTGTGTTGCATGATCATTTGAGGTTTGTGGTCATGAACATAAAATGAAAATTACCTCCAGAAACTGCGTGTATGTTTACATGAATGGTATCTATCATTCTCTCTGAATTATTTAGCAACTTGCTTTTACTACTTCCAATGTGCTCTACACACAGTATTCCAAAGAATCGAGGCACCAGGGTTTATGTAACCATCCCCTCCGTGACAGACAGCTAGGTCACTGCCAGTTCTTCACTATGATAAGGAAAGCTGCAGGAAGGACCGTTTACCTGCTGCTTCAGGCACACAGGACTGTTCCAGGGATGAACCAAGAAGCAGATTTACTGGGTCATAAGGTAAGTGCATTTTAAAGTTTAACAGATTCTTCAGTTGCCCTCCAAAGTGATTCTACAAACTTATACTCCCACCAACAAAATATGAGAATACCCCATCTTCACCAGCCCTAGATCCATCAACTTTTCTCTTTTATTTGTCTGATAGAATAAAAGGTTTTGTTTTAATTTACATTTATTTGATTATTGGATATATTACATGTCATAGGTTTCTTGACTGTTTGAATTTCTCCTTTTGTGAATTGTCCTTTCATATCCTTTAACCTATTTCCTTGTGCCTTGTTTACTTTTTCATATTGATTTAAAACCGATACTTACATAATTCTAATACTAATTATGTGTATACTGTACCTGTTGCAAATATTTTTCTTAGTTGGTTGATTGCTTTCCATTTTGTTTATGGTGTCTTTTGCTGTGGTTGAATTTATTGATATCTTCTTTATTGGCTTTTGTGTTGAGTGCCTTATTTTACAAGCTTTTGCTGTCATAAATCCATGAAAATAATATCTTATATTTTCTTCTAATTCTTTTGTAGTTGTTTTAACTGAACTTTTTATTTTGAGATAATTGTAGATTCACATTCAGTTCAAAGAAATAATACAGAGAGATCTCGTGTACTTTTTTTTTTTTTCTTTTAACTTATTTATTTTTGGCTGCGTTGGGTCTTCATTGCTGCGCGCGGGCTTTCTCTAGTTGCAGTGAGTGAGGGCTACTCTTCTTTGCAGTGCACGGGCTTCTCATTGCAATGGCTTCTCTTGTCGTGGAGCACAGGCTCTAGGCGCATGGGCTCAGCAGTTGTGGCACACGGGCTCAGTAGTTGTGGCTTGCAGGCCCTAGAGTGCAGGCTCAGTAGTTGTGGCACACGGGCTTAGTTGCTCCGCGGCATGTGGGATCTTCCCGGACCAGGGATCAAACCCGTGTCCCCTGCATTGACAGGCGGATTCTTAACCACTGCGCCACCAGGGAAGTCCCCACCCCACTTTGTTTAACCATTCGTCTGTTGAAGGACATCTGGGTTGTTTCCAGTTTGGAGGCATTACAAATAAAGTTGTTCTGAACATTTGTGTACAGATTGTTCAAAAATGCAATTAGTTCGAATGAACGTTGCATGTTTAGTTTTTAAAGAAACTACCACACTGTTTTCTAATGGCTGTACCATTTTATATTCCCACCCGCAAGGCTTAAGTGATCCAATTTCTTCACATCCTGGTGAGCAGTTGATGTTGTCACTATTTTTCATTGTGACTGTTTTGATAGGTGTGTAGTGATATCTTGTGTGGTTTTAATTGGCGTTTCCCAATTAAACATATAGCTAAGTATGTTGAACATCTTTTCACGTGCTTATATTCTCTTCAGTGAAATGTCTGTTTATGTATTTTGCCCAGTTTTGAATTTCATTGTTTTTTTACTGCTCAGTTTTGAGAGGTCTTTATATATTCTACATACTAGTCCTTTGTGAGATAAGTATTTTACAGATACTTACTCCCAGTCTTTAGCTTATCAGCTTATCCTTTCATCCCCTTTACTGGATCTTTCACAAAGCAAGAATTCTTAATTTTGGGACTTCCCTGGTTGCGCAGTGGTTAAGAATCCACCTGCCAATGCAGGGGACGTGGGTTCAAGCCCTTGTCTGGGAAGATCCCACATGCGGCAGAGCAACTAAGCCTGTGCACCACAACTACTGAGCTCTGTGTTCTAGAGCCGGCAAGCCACAACTGCTGAGCTCGGGTGCTGCAACTACTGAGGCCCGCGCCTAGAGCCCATGCTCTGCAACAAGAGAAGCCACCGCAATGAGAAGCCCGCGCACCGCATCGAAGAGTAGCCCCCACTTGCCACAACTAGAGAAAGCCTGTGAGCAGCAACGAAGACCCAACATAGCCAAAAATAAATAAAAATTTTAAAAACTTCTTAATATTGATGAAGTCCAATTTATCACTTTTTCCTTTTATGGATAATGCTTTTGGTGTCAAGGCTAAGAACTCTGCTTAGCCCAAGATCCCAAAGACTCTTCTCCCATTTTTTTTCCTAAAAGTTTTATAGTTTTATGTCTCACATTTAAGTTTGTGATCCATTTTGAGTTAACTTTTGGATAAGGTGTGGGGACTGGGTCAAGGTTCAATTTTTTGCCTATGTATGTCCAGTTCCTCCAGCACCATTTGTTTCAAAGGCTATCCTCCTCCACTGGATTGCTGTTACACCTTTGTCAAAATCAGTGGGGCATATTTGTGTAGGTCTGTTTCTGGCTTCTGTGCTCTGTTCCATTAATCCATGTACCTTTGCCAATACCACACAGCCTCAATTACTATAGCAGTATAACGTCTCGAAAATTGGGTAGACTAATTCTCACTTAATTTTTTTAAATAAAATTGTTTTAGCTATTCTAGTTCCTTTCTGTTTCCACATAAATTTTAGAATAATTTATTTATATCTATCAAAAATTTTTGTTCATTTCACAAGCTTTCTCTATCACAAAACCACAAAAATAATCTCATATTTTTTCTAATTCTTTTGTAGTTTTAAAAAATGTTTTGTGGGACTTCCCTGGTGGCACAGTGGTTAAGAATCTGCCTGCCAATGCAGGGGACACGGGTTCGAGCCCTGGTCCGGGAAGATCCCACATGCCGCGAAGCAGCTAAGCCCGTGAGCCACAACTGCTGAGCCTGCACTCTAGAGCCCGTGAGCCACAACTACTGAGTCCACATGCCACAACTACTGAAGCCCATGTGCCTAGAGCCCGTGCTCCACAACAAGAGAAGCCACCGCAGAAACCTTCACACCACAACAAAGAGAAGCCCCTGCTCGCCACAACTAGAGAGAGCCTGTGCACAGCAACGAAGACTCAATGCAACCAAAAATAAATAAATAAAATTTTAAAAATATATCTTTTGTTCTGTAAGTGATCTAGAGTTTTTATTATGAATGGTGCAAAGTAGGGATCAACCTTGATTTTCATTTTTTGCAGTCATTTCTCCCAGCATTTTTTTTTTTTTTTTTTTTTTTTTTTTGCAGTACGCGGGCCTCTCACTGTTGTGGCCTCTCCCGTTGCGGAGCACAGGCTCCGGACGCGCAGGCTCAGTGGCCATGGCTCACGGGCCCGGCCGCTCCGCGGCACGTGGGATCTTCCCGGACCGGGGCACGAACCCGTGTCCCCTGCATCGGCAGGCGGACTCTCAACCACTGCGCCACCACGGAAGCCCTCTCCCAACATTTTTAATTGAACTTTTTTCATTCATTTGAAATACCAGCTTTATCATACACTAAATTCTTATGTATTCAAGGGTCTGTTTCTGCACTCACTGTTCTATTCCATTTGTCTATTTGTCTATTCCTATGTTGTTTTTAATTCTATAAGTTCATAACATGTTTCGATATCTGGAAGGATAAGTTTCCCTTCACTGTTCTTCCTTTTCAAAATAGTCTTTTCTTATGCATTTTTTCTTCCGTGGGAATAAGAATAATAACACTGTAATTTTAATTAGAAGTCTTAGTGAGATGGTTTTTGGGGCTGTGCTGAATTTTATAGATAATTCCCACAATAGGTAGCTTCATAATATTGAGATTTCCTTATATACCAATAGTATCTATTGCTCTTTTTTGGGTCTTCTTTTATATCCAGTATTATGTTTTTATTTATTTATTTATTTTTGGCCATGCCATGTGGCTTGCAGGATCTTGGTTCCCAACCAGAGATCGAACCCATGCCCCTTGCGATGGAAGTACAGAGTCCTAACCACAGGACTGCCAGGGATTTCCCCATGGTTTTCTTCTAGTAAGTCTCTCGTTTCTTTTTAGGACTGGTCTTAAATTTTTTCTGAGTTTTAATTGTGTTGTGAAGAGGATCTTTTTCACATATATTTTCAAATTTGTGGCTATTGTATAGAAACAAAGCCTTTTGACGTGGATGTTCCCATAGGATATGTATAGGAACCTTTTTATGAAAGAAGAGGCTTGGAGCTTAGAGAGGGAAGCTTGGGGCCAAGTGCAAGTCCTCCGTCCCCTAAGTGCCAGGCACTTCCCAGAAGGCTCTGGAATGGTGGGGAGGGACAGCCGCAGGGTCTCACTTTCACTTGCTGAGTGGGGACCCAGCAGATAGCAGATCCCAAAAGACAGCACGTAGCCTCCTCTCCACCAACCCCTACTTCCCTCTTTCCCTGTTGCTTTGCAACTTGTCTCTCAGAGGCCAGGCCTGCACTTCTACCTGGATCTGTGACCAAGGCCATGATCATTAAAAGGTTAAAGGGTCATTACTCGATGGGATGGATAATGGGGGCCTGGCAGCTGACTGGCCCCTGAGGACAAGATGAGAGGTTCAAGGTGAGTATGGAGGAACCTGATGGGCAGGGTTAGAACCAAATCCCTGGCTTGGGCAGCAACGGGTCCAGGAATAAGGAGACCAGCCTGCACATACTAGGGCACTAGGATGGCACCCTTTATGGGGAGGCAGGCCTGCAGCAGGAATTGAGGGGGAGGCCTGGCCAGAGGCTTGTGAAGTAGCCACCATGCTCCAAGAGAAGGAGCATCTAAGAAGATACAGGATCAATATCCTGGGGGCCAGTGTAGAGGGGGTCAGTAGAATGCAAAAAGAGAATCCTACAGAGGGAAGGAAGGCTCTGGGCCAGAATCCACCTGCCCTTCCTCCCCTGAAATACTTGGTTTCAGTGGCACCATGCAAATTCAGGGCTTCATTAGGAAGTGAAGAAGCTTATTCAGCTTCTTAGCTATGTCACCATAGTTATTTTGTCATCTGAAAAACAGGAGTAATAATTCTACAGAGTTTCCTAAATTGTAGAATGCTTATCACTGGAGATTTTAAACGGTATAATAGATTATTTTATGTAGTATGTTGACATACTTTTAAATGATGATGAATTACATGGTGGGGAATTTATTCCTTTTTCTTCCTTCCCCTGCAAATCTTCTGATTATATAAGAAGAAAGTCTCTGATACTTGTAAAAGTTGGGATGCTTTGAGTGCAATAACAGTACACTCAAGGGGCTTCCCTGGTGGCGCAGTGGTTGAGAATCTGCCTGCTAATGCAGGGGACACGGGTTCGAGCCCTGGTCTGGGAGGATCCCACATGCCGCGGAGCAACTAGGCCCGTGAGCCACAACTACTGAGCCTGCGCGTCCGGAGCCTGTGCTCCGCAACAAGACAGGCCGTGATAGTGAGAGGCCCGCGCACCGCGATGAAGAGTGGCCCCACTTGCCACAACTAGAGAAAGCCCTCGCACAGAAACGAAGACCCAACACAGTAAAAATAAATAAATTAATTAATAAACTCCTACCCCCAACATCTTCTTTAAAAAAAAAAAAATAGTACACTCAAAAGTGAATAAAACAATGAGGAAAATGTATTATTTCACATAACTTTTCACGGGAAGGCACTTTCAAGGAAGTTCAACAGCTCAAAGAAGTCATGAAAGACCCAGGTCCTTTCCATCTTTCCTTGTCCTTTTCATCTTATTGGCTTGGTTCTTAGGCATGTTCCCTCATAGCTACAAAATGGCTGCACCTGCACCAGGATTCATATGCATCTATGACCTTATTTAAAGACATTAAGAGTAGCTTAAATCAGGATTTGTTCATTTAAGATAAACACAAGATAAATTTTACTTAAGTGAAATTCACATTAAAATAACCATCTTAGAGTGAACCATTCAGCAGTTCACCATATTGTACAGCCATCACCACTATTTAATTCCAAAACTTTTTTACTATAGTAAAAAATATATAACATAAAATTTATCATCTTAAGCATTTTGGGGTGCACAATACAATAGTAACTATGTATTACTATCTCTAGATCTTTTTAAATTTTTTTGCAAAACTGAAACACTGTACCCAATGAACAACTACCTATTTTCCCCTTTCCCCAGGCCCTGACAACCACCACTCTACTTTCTGTTTCTAAGAGTTTGTTTTAGATACTTCATATAAATATAAATGAAACTATGCAGTATTTGTCTTTTTGTGACTACTTATTTTACTTAGCATGATGTCATCCATTGAGGTTCATTCATATTGTAGCATATGACAAGATTTCCTTCTTTTTTAAGGCTGAATAATATTTCATCGTATGTATATACCACATCTTTATCCATTCAACCTTCGGTAAGCATTTCGGTTGCTTCCAGCATTTGTTTCATATAAAGGGGAAGCAAATCTTCCTTAGAAGTTTCCAGCGGACTTCACTCAGGTCACAGGGGCCACAGATGGGCCATAATCCCATGTCCTGGCTGAAGGGAGGCTGGGGAAGGGGGCATAGCATTTCTAGCCTCTTTAGGAGTGGGTAGGCTCTTCCTTCCAGCCAGGAAGAAGGTGTAAGAGTGTTGATAAGAGTGCTGAAGATAACAGTGTAGCCACAGTGAGAGTCTGGAACCTCCCATAAGTGGTTAAAATACCTCCCCAGTCACCTCAGCCTACAGCAGGGAATACAATAATAACATTGTATTTAATTTTGCATCTATTTATGACAGGTGATAGTGGATGTAAATTTTCCTTTAAACATAAATGGATTTAAGGGAGTTTTTTTAAGTAAATTACTAAAGAAAAGAATTAAATTAAAAAAATAGTACAGGTACTATAAATCAACTATGCTCCAATAAAAATTTTAAAAAAAATAGTACAGGTGTTGTGCAAAAGGTATGGCAAACATCTTAAAGGTATTAGGAGAATCATCCAAGTTTGGGATACGGGGTAATGGGGAGGTTTAAACGAAAGGACACATTCAAAGGTTCAGCCCAGTGCCTGGAACACAGAAAAGACTCTCTCAATGACTTTCGACAATAGCTGTGGTTCCCTTCAAGTTAAGGTTGCCAGATTCAACAAATAAAATCATAGGATGCCAAGTTAAATCTGAATTTCAGATAAACAATGAGTGATTTTTTTTTTTTTAGTACAAGTATGCCCTGTGCAATATTTGGGACATAATTATACTAAAAAAATTACCCTTTGCTTAAGAGAAATTCAAATTTAACGGAGCCACCTGTGTTTGATCTGGCAACCCTACTTTACACATACTTTTCCTGGAATGAGGAAGAGCTGGGACATAGCTTGGAGATGCTGGGACCCTCCACCACCAGGGAGTTGGGCAGAAGCTAATCAGGGAAGGTGGCAGTTCCTTGGAAGGCTGGAGAAGCCCTGCCTGGTAGCCGCCTCCACTCTTCCCCCAATCCTGAGACAGCCACCTGGACTCTCCAGACACCTCCCCACCCCCATCTCCCTCATCCTCCCATCCCCCACTCGCACCCCGACTTCCCCATCTCCCAGTGGCTGTGACGTGGGCGGGGACCAGTTAGTGTTGCTGAGGCAACTTATTACAGGCAGAAACGAACTTATGAACACACAGGAGTCTGCTATGTGACTTTAAAGGCTTACCGCAGGGACCTGGGCCCATAAACACTCAGCTGAAGAGGTTTTATGAGCGTTGGGGCTACACCCATCCCTCTCTCCCCCTCCCCTCCCCTCCCCTCCCCTCCACAGCTGCCCACATCGTTTCTGCCTGTAATAAGTTGCCTCAGCAACACTAACTGGTC
>NW_021703775.1:73245081-73295415 GCF_005190385.1 Monodon monoceros | reverse complement strand
CCCCTCCCCCTCCCTCTCCCCCACTCTCCCTGTCTGCACTGAGCGGGGCCAGGGAACCTCTTCTGTCCAGAGAAGGGCAGGAGCCTGGTCCATGTGCTCTGGAAGCACAGGGGCCTCGGGATGTGTCCCATCCTTTCTCCATCCTTTCTGGCCATGCTGAGCAGGATCCCTACACACACACACAGACACACACGCGCGCGCGCACACACACACACAAAACATGCCTCCTCACCTCAATTTGCTGACTCAGCTCTTTTGGGGCAGCTGTGTGGGGGGGGGGGGGGCGGTGTCCTTCAACCCAAGACTTTCAAGCAATCGTCTACATCTCTGGGTTGACAGGCCAGCTCATTGGTCATTCCCAGAAATATCCCCAGCAGCGGGGCAGGGAGATGTCAACTACAAAAGCCTGGATACGTGAGTCCAGCGCCTCTGTATTTCATAGCAAACCCCACTTGAACTCTCCAGATCTCCTGATGCCGTCTGCCAGTTACGGTGAGGGCGAGTTGGATTTAAGTGGGATTCACTCCAGATGGCAGGAGAATATCACAATCTCCAGGGAGAAGAGCCTCAAAACTCCGTGGATGCTCGCGCCTGGCAAATGGCAGCTGTGATTCACACCAAGCCAAGAAGAAAGAGATTCATGAGCCCGGGATGTCTTCTGCGTGTCCCATGGCATTGCTTAGCCCCATTACTCACACCGCAGACCAGGGTGACACAGCCACTGTCTAGCGCTTACTCACACTCTGATTATCCCTTCGGTGTCTGGGGTCGGGGTGCGGGCGGGGTGTGTCTTTCCCAGACAGATTGGAACCCCTCTCCAGCAGAGAGGTCCTCTTCTTCCTTTGCGGCTCCATGGAGACACAGTAAGTGCACAGTGCTAGCTGCCTGCCCTGCTGGGAGCTTCTGTCTGAGCATACCTCGTTCCTGCAAGGGTGCATGTGCGTGCACAAGTGCACATGCACAGACGTACACACACACACCCCTGTCTAGTCCACACATCTGCTGTTAGCAGTCTTATTATTATTGCACACCTTACTCTCTGTGCATCAGGCTCATACAGGGAGCCCCGGAGCAAACCCAAGCAGTCCTTTATTTCAAGGTCACGTCTACCAGCCCAGGCAGAGGCCCCACAGGAAAGGAGGTTCTGCTGGGGCACCTCTGCTCCATTTCATTCACCCCCTTGTCCTTGGGGGCGCCTCACAGGACCCTACTCTTGCAGGTCACAGGGAGCAAGCCCCTCCCTCTTGGCCTCTCTCTTCTGTCCCACCCCCCGAAGCCACTAAGGTCCTTCTCCCTTCTCCTTTCTGGCTGGACGCTGACCCTTTGTCCTCCAACCAATGGCTTGTGTTGTCAGCTATTCTGCTCCATCTGTTCTCGCTCGAAATGTGCCCAGAGGGAGGGACTTGACTTCAGATCCCAGATGCAGGTCTCCAAGATAAATGGTCCACTCACCTTGCCCCCGTGGGCCACCTATCCGCGTGCAGCCAGTGTGGAATTATGCTCAGTCGCTCTCTCTCTCTTCGTCTTGAGTTCAATGCTCTATTCATTACCCTGGCATTGCTATGTGCCAGGGATACCGGTGTTTGCCAGGCCCAGAACGGGGGATGTGGGCAATGTGGGAAGAAAGAAAAAATCCCATCTCATGACGTGGGGACACGTGGGCACAGTGGCCCCCAGAAGCCTGCCCGGCTCGTCTTGCTGGGTCTCCTGGGTCTGAGCGTGAGTTACTGTTCCAGCTGATGGGGGGTGGGGGCTGCTCTGAGAGCACTTGTGCCCCAGCACTGCGGGGGGAGGAGGGAGGCAGGAGCGCTGTGCTTTGTGGCCGGCATTAGACTGAGAGCTAAAGCCCTTCCCAGCTTACAAAGCCCCCTCACACCCCTGAAAGCTCTGTGGCAATTCCAAGCAGCAGGTGGGCCAGGAGCAGAGGGCCCGGAGGAACCAAGAAAGCCCCCTAGGGAGCTGTTCTCCTGAGATGACCCCAGTTCCCACCATCGAGTCCACGCCCCATGGGGGCACCAGGGTGGAGACGCTCACCATCTATGAGCACACCTGCTGTGAAGGACGCCCTGGGAGGGCTGTCAGCCACACGGCCAGGGGATGTCATCCTCCTTGCTCCCTCACTTCCTTTGCAACTAAAAGATCCCAGAGTGAAGGCTGATTTCTGGCAATCAACTTGCGCTTGGGCTGCACCAGTTACGGGCCACACCCTGTCCCACACACAGGGACAGAAGCAGTCCCTGTCTCAGGAGCACAGGGTTCCAGGGCCCTACCAGCGTGGGCGTGGACACTGAGACGCGGCTGTGACACACAGCACAAGGCTGACCTGTCTTTCCATCAGGGTAGCTCCGCGGTGTCAGGGGTCAAGACATCTTCTGGGGTCAGGAATTGGGGGGATAAAGAAAGAGGGTGTGTGTCATGGCCTCCATGGTAGGGACTGCGCTGGCTGCTGGGCGCCCCTCCATCAGCCCAGCCCTAGGTCTGACAGGCTGTTTTATGTTGATAGTTAATGTTTTATAGATATTTCTCCAGCAGCAAGTTAAATCGCATATGCTCGGGCAGACATCCAGGCCCGGGGCAGGCAGGCGGATGGAGCAGCTGGGTCCTGAGGCTCTGGTGGGCAGGCCTTCCTGCTGTAGAGCTCTGTGTCTAATAGGAAACGCAGGCTGGAGGTGGGGCTCAGGGCAGCCTGGGTTGCTTCCTTTATGGTCTCAGAGCCTCAGAGGACTCAGCCTTTTTTTTTTTTTTTTTTTTTGCAGTACGCGGGCCTCTCACTGTCGTGGCCTCTCCCGTTGCGGAGCACAGGCTCCGGATGCACAGACTCAGCGGTCATGGCTCACGGGCCCAGCCGCTCCGCGGCATGTGGGATCTTCCCGGACCGGGGCACGAACCCGTGTCCCCTGCATCGGCAGGCGGACTCTCAACCACTGTGCCACCAGGGAAGCCCCGGACTCAGCCTTTTCTTGGAAGGGGTCTTCACGTGGATTTTAAGTTCTAGTCTGGGCAAACCCTCTTCTGGGAAATCAACAGTCAGAGCTGATATCAGACTGTGGCTCGTACGACCAGTTGGGCAGGGAGACGAAGAGCCTCCCCCATCAGCTGTGACCAGGTATGGGCTGGAGGAGGCTAACCGCCGAGCAGGTAGTGCGCGGGGAGCTGGTGGGAGCTCCAGCCATGGGACCCCATCCTAGGAGACTGGCACGACTGGGCAGGTTATTGCCAGGGGATTGGCCATGGAACGTGGGGCACAAAGCAGGACAGGACCTCCAAACTCGGCCTGAAGGGAGGGTGCTGCCCCCCCCGGCCTCTTCTCCCAGCAGGGAGGCAGGGGGGAAGGGGGGTGATCCCACTCTGGTCCTTCAGCCACCAGCACAGCAAGCGTTCGGGGAGCCACTTCAGCTTATGGCCACCCCCTGCCCTGGTTCTGCCTACTCAGCGAGATGCTCAGAGACCTTCAGCACACATTTATTGGCCACTTAACTCGTGCCAGCCTGTGTATTGAGTTCTGGGGTAACAAAATAAAGTACAAGGCCTTCCCTGAAGGACTTCCTGGTTGTGAGAGAACGGGAGCAGCGAATAGATGTGTGACGGTACAGGCATAACAGAATGCATAGCCGAGGCACAGAGGAGAGGCCCCCGGGCTCGGGGTGAGGGCACAGAGCCCAAATGGTGGAAGGGCAGGCTGTGCATCCCACAGGGACCACCATCGCCGAGTCCAGCCTCAGCACTTTGCTCCCAGGCCCTCCTCACTGTCCCCACCCCTTCCTGGGAACTGCATGGTGGCCAACAGCCGGCCAACAGCCAACAGGAAAAAGAACAACCTCCCTCTGTGCTTTCCCCATAGCGCCTGTGTGTCCAGACGCACACACACCACCCCCTCCCCCAAGGAACCAGCTGATTGGCTGGCCTGGGGTGACTAAGCCTTTGCACCTCTAGAAACCCCGAGTGACTTAGCATAGTTAAACAGCTGTGGTAGTGACCAGATTCTTCTGCAACATGACCGACAGTTGCTCACACTGGCCCGATTTTAGGTCACATGTATTCGTTTGATTGAGTACCTACCACGTGGAGGGTATCCTGCTAGGTGATGCTTACGACTCCCTTTGAAGGTAGGCAGGGTGTTGGGTTATCATCTAATGCTACGTAACTAACCACCCCAAAACTGAGTGGCTTAAAACAATGGCAACATGTATTTTGCTTGTGAATGTGCAAAGTGAGCAGGGCTCAGCAAGGCCAGCTTGTCTCTGCTCCACTCGACATCAGCTGGGACAGCTCCAGGGCTGCGGGGAGCAGTCATCTGAAGCCGCTCACTCACCTGCCTGGCTTCCGGCCCGGGAATACCTGGTAGCTGGGGCTCCTCCCTCTCAGCCCAGAGTCATGCCTCCTATCTCTCCAGCATGGCCACTTCTGGGCAGCCAGACTTCTAACAGGCAGGCTCAGGGCTCCTGGGGCGTGTATCCTGGGTGAGAGAAAGCCAGGCAGACACTATACCCCCTTTTCGAAACTAACATCTGGAGTTAACACAGCCTCATTCCTGCCTCTCTTCACTAGAAGCATCTCAGCAAAGCCGGCCCATACTGAAGGGGAAGACAGTTAGATTCCACCTGTTGATGGGAAGCGTGTCAAAGGTGTGTGAACATGACTGTGAATGTGTTTTTAACTCACCACACAAGACAAAGGCTATTGTCCCATTTTAGAGAGGGCCTAGGATAAAGCGGCTCATCCAGTTCACGAAGTAATTTGGAACCAGGTGAGGATTCTAAGCCACATGCCCTGGCTCCAAGCCCAAGCCCTTCTTCTCTCCACCACCTGCCTCTGTGACAAAGGGCTCAGAGTACCCTGGAGCATCTGACGAAATCTGTAGACACTATTCCCAGAAAAAAACAATGCACATACATAAAAAAGTGTGCCTATAAATTTGTGGGGTCACCTCCTGTTTTCCATCCAGCACACAAGAATCTAAACAAGTTGCCACTTCATCCTAACAAGTGAAAAATCAACTCTTCTTAGATTTTTCTGAGCAGTGGTGTCACTGAACAATCCACCTTCCCCAAAGTTGGAGAGACTGACAAGCAAATCCAGGAATCACTCCAAATGTGAGACCAGGAACAGAAACCTCCCCTGGGATGGAAGCAGTGCTGAGTAGGGAAATCGAACTGTAATTGACAAATTGCTAGAGGCTCAGTAGAAAATCTGCAGTGGGACCAGTCATGGGGGCAGGGCCACACTTTTGTGAGATTTATCTCCAAGAGCTCTCCAGTAAATAGCAGAGAAAAATCCCCTCCGGCTTCCTGCAGGAGGAGGGTAAAGGAATCATTCTAAAGGTTCTTCTTGCCCTCAGGGGAAACTGGTTAACCAGAGCCTAACTTGCTGGGGTTTAAATCAGAACTTAACTGATCTGGGGGAAGGGAAACACCCATCTCCAGTCCACTGTAGCCGTCCTGCCCCACTTAAGAGAGGAGAAAAAGACTAAGAAACAGAGTCCAGAGGCCTAGGCGCTCTAAAAAACTGACACCTAGTCACTGCCACATCACTAAACACCCATTTACAGCAATACTTTTTGCCCAGTACATCATGCCTGGCTAGCAAGAAAAATTATAAAACATACTAAAGGGCAAAAAAAACCACAATCTGACGAGCCAGAGCCAGAGTGTCAGAACCAGACACAGATGGGATGTTGGAATTTTCAGAGCAGGCATTTAAAACAGCTATGATTAAGATGCTAAGGCTCTAATGGATAAAGTAGACAACATTCAAGAACAGATGGGCAATGTAAGCAGAGAAATGGAAATTCTAAGAAAGAACCAAAAGAAATATGCTAGAGATCAAAAGCACTAACAGAAATGAAGAATGCCTTTGATGGGCTTATGAATAGACTGGATGTGGCTGAGGGAAGAATCTCCGAGCTTGAGTTTATCTCAGGAAACTTGTGGGGTTGCAGAACAGTGTCCAAAAATATAAGGCTGGACAAAACAGTTCTGACCTCAGCCTGCTCCAGTACAGCCGCCACACCCAGGGCAGCCAGCACCAGGAGCAGGTTTCTGTCCCTACACCTGTCTGGCAGACTGGAGGCCTCTCCCAGCGCCCAGCCTTGGGGTCTGGGGAAGGCCTTGCTTGTGGTCGTGCCCTGAGGCTTGCTGCGCAAGTGCCGCTGTAGTGCTGTGTCAGCTGAGACCTCCTTCCCATATACACCTCATGGAGGAAAACCAGAAGTCCCTTCCTGCTCCTATGTGGGTGTGTTAGGGGAACCACTGACTGAAACTGCCCACCCTGGCCAGGCATGATAGTCACCACCTGCACGAGTTATCTTACAGCAGGAGGTCCTGGTAAGAAACACAGAACTGACAAGCTACCACCAACCGGAAGAATTCGAGAAAGGTCAAAAGGAGAGAGGAGGGGCTTCCCTGGTGGTGCAGTGGTTAAGAATCCGCCTGCCAATGCAGGGGGCACAGGTTCGAGCCCTGGTCCTGGAAAATCCTACATGCCGTGGAGCAACTAAGCCCGTGTGCCACAACTACTGAGCCTGCGCTCTAGAGGCCACGAGCCACAACTACTGAGCCCTTGAGCCACAACTACTGAAGCCCGCACACCTAGAGCCTGTGCTCCGCAACAAGAGAGGCCACTGCAATGAGAAACCTGCGCACCGCAACGAAGAGTAGCCCCCGCTTGCCGCAACTAGAGAAAGCCCATGCGCAGCAACGAAGACTCAACCAAAAATAAATAAAACTATTAAAAAAAAAAAAAAAGGAGGGAGGAGTTGCCAGTCCCTATGTCCTACCAACCTCCTAGAATCCTTCTTGCTAGAATCAATCTTGTCTGAGCAATGCACTTGCCTCCAGGAAGGACCCTGAGCCAGAATGATTAGCCAGAGACAACCTGGAAACTAACTGTATTACCATAAAACCCAAGACTGCGAGCCAGGTGGCAGAGCAGTTCTCCTGGGTTCCCTTACCCTGCTGCTCTCCACCCAGGCGCCCCCTCCCAATAAAGTCTCTTGCTTTGTCAGTGCGTGTGTCTCCTCAGAGAATTCATTTCCGAGTGTTAGACAAGAGCCCACTCTCGAGACCCGAAGGAGTCCCCATTCCTGCAACAGGCGGACTCCAGCGGCCTGAAAGGAGGGAACCAGAACCCAGACTCCCCTCGTGGCAGCCCCAGGGCAGCCACACAACAGAACAAGAGGCTTCCTAGGGGAGGTTTCAAGTTCTGCATTTGACACGATGAGGGGTAGCACAGTGGGTCCCTACCCCCCTTTCCTTCTGTTTACACCTGAGGGAGGAACAGGTGCCTCAGACTCTGCAGGAGGGAGGGGGGTTGAAAAGTCCTTTGGGTGATTGGCATAAATGACGCCCACCCATCCCTGAGGTAGAGAGAGCATGTGAGAGGAAGACATAGAGGCTTTATACGTGGAAAAGTGGGGTACACTCCCTGGCACTGACCGGTGACTTTCAACAAGCCCCCCTCTGGCAATGTTCCCCTGATCTGTACTTAGAGTTGGAGTGACATGGGACCCACATGTGCAGCATGGGGAAGGGAAGGGCCCACCTAAGCAGACGTGCTGGTCAGATTGACAAGGAGTTTCCTGGGTATCCTTTTAGGCAAGTAGATTTACCCATGGGTTTTCTTTTGCCCTTTCATTTATTTTGGGGAGGGGGTGGTGATGAAAAAGAAAGGAAACCTCAGGTGCAAGAGACATTTGTCTAAAGAACGGGGGGAGCATATGTGACTGAGCAGGACCTATGGGGCCTTCTGGGGACAGACTCCTCCCCCATATCCTCTGCTGTAGCTCCTCTCTGAAGTACCCAGATAATAGTATCTCATGCATATTTCCTGAGTTTTTCAGATGCTAAAAACCACCACCAAATGGAAGAAATTAACTACTTGATGATCATGAGCGTATCCCCCAGACCTACTGGTGCCTAAGGATTGATAACGTTAACCACCCTGTTACCTCACCATCAACCAATCAGAAAGAATTGTGCACGAGCTGATCACACACCATGGGACGCCCCGCTCTCACCTGGCCTTTAAAAATCCTTCGCTGAAACCCTTCCAGGAGTTCGGGGTTCTTTGAGCTTGAGCCAGCCGCTCTCCTTGCCTGGCCCTGCAATAAACCTTTCCCTGCTCCAAACGCTGACGTTTCAGTTTGTTTGGCCTCACTGTGTCATGCACACAAACTTGTGTTCGAAAACGCATAGGACCATGGAGGGATGTGACCACATCCGGTCCCCTGCCCACCCCTTGGGCTAGTTTTTGAGGCTGTATGGAGAGAGGGGTTATAGACAAAAACTGAAAATAGTTTTGTTTCCTTTCATTTTCTTGAAATTAAGAGCTTTCTGAGAGCCTGGACATCAGCAGCGTACTACCTTAAGGCCCAGGTGACAAAATGTGACACAGTTTGGAAGGAGAGCAGACCTGGAGGTGTGGCCCATCCCAAGGGGACCTGAAGGGACCACTGCCCTGGGTTGGTGGCACAAGCATTTGATGCTTTGGAACGAGGAGCAGCAAAAGTGGAAGGAGCTGGTGACAAAAGTTTCAGTGGGCAGGTAAATGCCCCCAGGCCTGGGGGGAGAGAAAGCTGCAGCGCCCAGCAGGTGTGGCTCATTCTTGAACAGACCTGAGCCATAGTGGGGTGGGGTGACTCCACTGCCCTGCAGCCCTACAGTGGAAGGGGGAGCCATGCTCATGTGGCCTCCTTTGTGCCCACAGGATGGTGGGAGCTGAGAAGTTTCATCTCACTGGGGTCTTTGACAGAAGTTTAATAGAGGGATATACAGGGAGCAAGTGAAGTTGGGAAGATCGAGGTAGTAACACATCACATTCAGTTGGGAAAGTAACATTGAACTTGGCCTTGAAGGACCAGAAGGGCTGAGACACACAGAGATAGAAGTCAGGTCATTCCAGGAGAAGGAAACACCTGATTTGGGGAAATGAAAATGCACCATTCTGAGCGTGGTCCTGGTAAAGTTCCTACAGGAAGGGTACAGATCCCTGAAAGGAGGTTTTGTAGGGCTTCTCTGGGGTTGCTGTGGAGTCACTGTCAGGTTGAGGTGCTGGATTACTGTTGGCCTTCTTCTGAGCATAGGAAATACACCTAAACATTTCCCGGCTGACGTGGACATCCTCCAAAGTGTGACTTTATTCCTGGTGTCAGAAATGGGGAAGTTTGTCCTTGGATCCAGCGTAGCCCAGAGAGGTTCAAGTGGGCAGAAAGCGAGTCAGCCTCAGCCTGGGCTGAGGGGCTATCAAAGGCCCATGGAAGAGAGGCCGGGGCTTGGGAGGGCATGCAACCCTCTGAGGGAGAGAGTGGGTCCATGTCAGACCGGGTATGGCCTGGGCTGACCCAGGAGCCCTGGGCACCGGTTCGAGCAGTGAGAGCTCACCTGTGCATACCTGTGCACCTGTCTTCAATGTACTGTGTCCCTGGGGTTCTCCCTTGGGGCTCAGAGAGGACCTGGGAGCCTCAGCCTGACACTGCTACTAAGAAGAGCCCGAGGAAAGCCTACCTCGACTTCCTCATGACACTAAAGAATTGGTGGAGCGCCGAGGCACTGCTGCCAGACAATCCCACATCTGCACAACATTGCTGGAAGCACCAGAACCGTAGCTCTACCTCCCCTCTGCTTTCCAGATCTTTTGTGAGTGCATCTATATGGGGGAACCAGTTCACCCCCAGGACCCTAGCTGCAAGGGAATGTGTAAATGTAGTTTTATCTTTCTCACCTCTAGTGAACGGGATGGCACATTAGGAAGGGAAAATGGATGCCGACAGTCCAGCAAGCTGTTGGCATATTTGACAGTTAAATTTCCATTTTACAGATGGTGACACTGGGGCTTAGAGAGGAGAAGCATTTGAATTAGTCACCCTGCTAGCAACCGGCAAAACCAGGACTTAAAGGACGTAAGCCAGTAGAGAGCTGGCAAAGTTTTGACAACCAGTTCTCCACGTGTCACTCCAACAGGAATGCTGGTTGATATTTTTCTTTCTGGTAATGAATAAAACAGAAGTGAAACAACAAAGACATATATTGGAGCTTCACTCTTTCCTCGCTGACACAAGTGCCTTCTTTGCTAAATTGGATATTTCCTTAGTTTCTTATGCTATTCACAATGTAATAACTACAGACACGACACACATTTTACCTGCATTATTAACATTTTCTCCAGGGCTTTCTTACATCTAGACAACCAACTAAACAATAAATCAAGCCATGATTTATAGTTTTTGCCAATTTCCACGGTGTAAATATTCTCACTGTGGCTGATTTCAAGCTACCGAAGTGACGTTATGGGAAAAGAGTTGGTAGGAGATGTAAAGCGGGACGCTGGCTGTTATGTAGGATTTCCATCTGCAGACACAATAGTTGTAAATGACCTCAGAGTGTAGACAATAGTAAAATAATTGGAGAGTGGTGAGTTTGTTATCTTTGTTTTTCATATGATTTATTCAAGTTTAAGTTAATTATTAACAATGGCCACGTTTATTAACTGGCTTTCAAAATCTCCAAAAATTTCACAGTCATTCTCGTGAAGTGTCCAAGCCGGGTACAGCACACACTGATTTAAACCCAGGACCTCTGACACAGAAGCCCACGCTCTGAATCCTACTTGACACAGCTAAACGTACCAGAGGTCCACAGGTAGTAGGTAGCGGAGTTGAGATTTGAAACCAGTCTGGCTCCAAAGGCATGTTCTTAACCACTACCACTGGGGTAATTGTCTCCAATATTTTCCTTTGGCTCTGGAAAGCCGTCCCATTAGCCACTGGTGTGCCTGATGGGGAAGAGGGAGAGAAACAAGGAAGGATGTCTAGCTGAACTGTACCTCTCTGGACCCCAGGCCACGGAAGAGCCGTGGAACTCGGGCACCGTCAAGCCCTGTTCTGCCACGGTGGAGAGGCAGAGAAGCCCAGGGCACCACAAAGTCTGCAGTGAGTTGGGACCAGAACCCAGGTCTCCTCCATCATCCCCAGGCTGAGGCACGTCCACAGCCCCTGAGACCTGGGCCCAGTGGGGACTGGGCAACAGGAACCACCACTGCAGACAGGCGTGAACTGGGAAGAAGCTGCGTGAGACACACAGAGGAGAGTCAGCCTGAGGCTTGCGGTGTGCCCAGGCCTGTGCCAGGCCCTCTGTGTAGACAGCACGTGGGAGGAGAGCAGCCATGGGCCAAAGGAGGCCCTGCTCACGGTGGCACCATCCAGTTCCACTGCCACTAGCCACGTTTCACAAGTTATATTTAAATTAATTAAAATTAAGTAAAACTTAAAATTCAGTTCCTTAGGTCCAAGAGCCACATTTGGTTAGAGGTTATTGGATTGGATACTCAGATATAGGACATTTCCACTGTCACAGAAAATTCTGGGCTTCCCTGGTGGCGCAGTGGTTAAGAATCTGCCTGCCAATGCAGGGGACATGGGTTCGATCCCTGGCCCGAGAAGATCCCACATGCCGCGGAGCAACTAAGCCCATGTGCCACAACTACTGAGCCGGTGCTCTAGAGCCTGCAAGCCACAACTACTGAGCCCACGTGCCACAACTACTGAAGCCCACGCGCCTAGAGCCCGTGCTCCGCAACAAGAGAAGCCACTGCAATGAGAAGCCCGCGCACCACAATGAAGAGTAGCCCCCGCTCACCACAACTAGAGAAAGCCCGCACAGCAACGTAGACCCAACGCACCCATAAATAAATAAATAAAAGAAATTTATTGAAAAAAAGAAAATTCTACTGACAACTCTGACCCTAGAAGGAAGCCAGGTGAAATGAAAAACGCTGGAATTAAGCCAGATGCAGAGGTGTGTTTCTTGGAGGGAGAAGACCTTGGAGGACCAGCTAGCTGGGGAAGGGCCCCACCCAGGGCCCAGGCCTGAGCCCCTCTCTTGGGCTGCCTAACCTGACCGAATGCCTGTCTGCTGCTGCCCACACCCACCCAGGGGCCAGGAATGCGGCTTGTGGGAACCTGCCGGCAGCTGACCAGGAGGCAGCAGTCATGGGAGCAGCTGAGCCTCCTGCGGCCCAGGGGGCTGGGGCCTGCGAGGTCCGCCGCCCACCTGCCTGCATCCCAAGCTCTGGCGTCCGGAGGCCCAGCACTGGAAAGAGAGCTGATTCTGTGTGCCTTTTGGAAGCCACTCGCCTTGGTCCTAACGAGAGGCCCCAGGAGGGGGCGGGCACTGAGTGTTTGTTTTGCGGCATCTTTGATGCTCCTTGGAGCGTTTGATGTCAGAGGATGTCCCTAGCCAAGCCAGCCATGTGCTGTTTGCTCTGGGGTTTTCCTTTTATTCGTTTATAAACTCATCTTGATTGGTTCAGTAAAGGGCAAAAGAAGGAACCCAGCGGAAAAGAAATGCTATATAATTTATAGGGGAAGGGGAGGTGGGAGGCCATTTGCGGTGGGCCGGGTGCAGCTAAAAGCAGAACGTTCATCCAGCTCACACTTCAGGGCTTCAACGCTCGACACAGTGAGATCTCTTAGAATCTTTACCGATCCGTGTAGACTTCTTGTGGATGAACCTAAAATCCTTATGAGATCTTAACGGAGTCCACGTAGAAGATTCATAGAATCCTTTTAGAAGCCACAGAAAATTCACATAGAATTCACCAGACTGTTTCTAGTAGCCTCAATCCCCACTGCCCACCTCCCCCCACACACACACACTCCTGTCCTCGCCAAGGGAAAGAGCAGGTCCCTACCTTGAACTGCACTTTCTTTCCTCAGAGAAAGGCCACTTGACAGATCTATCTGTTATGTAAAGGTAGGGGCTGGAGTCCCCCAGTGTCCAGGGTAAGGGGGTAATGCGACCTTTTGTGGCCTGACCAGGGTAGGCCTCTCTTCAGGGCCTTTGACCTGCAAACCTGGTCCCTCGGGAAGAGGGGAATCATTTGCATAAGAATCCCAGGGCTTCCAAAAAAAGAAGGGACCCCAACCCCTGTATGAAAACTCATCATGGTGACCTGGGTGAAAATGGCCCCTGGAGTAAGAGCCCCACAATGCAGGTTTGGTTTGTATTTGCTTCAATGTGTTCAGCACCTGGTCCTGTGCCTGGTACCTGGTAGGTCCTCAGTATTTGTTTCATGAATAAATGAATGAAGCTGTGCTGGCAGGAAAGGACCCTAAGGGCCCAGAAGGGTACCCACCAGGAAGACGGGGCAAACATGAGGCCAACTCAAGGCCTGGGCCAGGCGCTGGGTACTAGAGTGGACTGGCTAGAGATCTGGACAAACAAGGCCTCCCTACTGGGCAGGCAGAGGGAGACCTGTCTAGGGTGGGGAAAGCCAAGGAACGGGGTTCTGCAAGCACCAGGGCAAGGTCTGTCTTGATGGCATCCTGGCGGTAGGTGGCCAGGACCTGAACAGGCCAGTCTCCAGCCTGTCCTGGGTATGTGGGGTGAGACAGAGCCTTGTGGGATCTGGGACAATTTTCTGGTTATTTTTAAATTTCATCTCAGGCAGTATGGCTTGCTTTCATTCTTCAGAGTTGTGGCTCGGCGAGAAGCCCCCCAGATCAGGAGGTTTGTAGAGACGTGCAGAGATAGAAGCTCCCCTAGCAAGCCTGGCTGTGTGGAACTGGGGTTGCCAGAGAGGAAAGAGATTCTGCCTTTTCCAGGCAGAGAGGGCAAGACTCCTTTACTGGGAGCCCTGGGCTCTGAGGAGACCCTCCTGGGAAGCAGCAGTACTGACTCTGGACAAAAAGTTGAGGTCTGTGTATGTCTGTCCGTCCATCTGTGCGGGGGCGATGGCACCTCCACTGTTGGCAGCTCTGGCTACACACCTCGGCCAAGCCCCAGCTCTGCACCCTTCCCCGGGCATGGCTGAGGATGGATGAGAGCCTGCATTTGGGAGTAAGTGTTTTCAGTCCTGCAAAAGCAAAGTAGATCCTGGATATGTGTTTGAAAAAAAAAGAAAGGAGGGAAGAAAACAAAATTTTTTAATAAATAAGATAAAATAAAAATAAAATAAAATGGGAATTCCCTGGCAGTCCAGTGGTTAGGACTTGGTGCTTTCAGTGCCTGGGCCCAGCTTCCATCCCTGGTTCGGGAGCTAAGATCCTGCAAGCTGAGCAGCGTGGCCAAAAAGTTAAAAAAAAAAAAAAAGAAAGAAAGAAACAAGGGAGGGAGGAAAGGGACAAAAAAACCTTCAGACTAGGCTGAGCCCTCACTAGCCCAGAGCATGTCTTTTACAGCAAACACCAAACATCCTACTTCTGCCAGCAGTCAAATTCATGTGCCTGGAAGGGAGAGCTAGAACTTAAGTGAATGAAGAAACCACGTCCAGGGCGCTCCCAGTGCCTCGCTGCACGTGCACACCCCCTGCCCCATGTGCCAGCATGGTCTTTGGGCAGCAGGAAGCAGGCGGATGGCCTCCTTGGGAGATTTGGTCACCAGATGTAACCTCAGCAGCGGCAGGAGAGGGAACATCAGAGGATAAGGCAGAAGCAAGTGGAACCACATCATAGGGGGCCTCGAGGGTCAGCTTGAGTTGGGATTTTGTGTTTTGGCACCGGGGAGCCTTTGGAGGTTTTTGAGCTGGGGTATGACCCTTAGGACATGTGCATTAGGAGGGTTCTGTTTAGGGAAACCAAATGTTCCAGTGTGCCTGGCTCAGTCCTGGTTCTCCTGGACAGTCTTGATTTATGCCCGCCATCCCCGTCCACTCCCCGTGACACTCTCAAAAGTATCCTGGTTTTACTTACTGGATATTTTATGATATTAAGGAATTAGTTTTAATTTTTTTTTTTTTGCGTTATGCGGGCCTCTCACTGTTGTGGCCTCTCCCGTTGCGGAACACAGGCTCCGGACGCGCAGGCTCAGCGGCCATGGCTCACGGGCCCAGCCGCTCCGCGGCATGCGGGATCCTCCCGGACCGGGGCACAAACCCGTGTCTCCTGCATCGGCAGGCGGACTCTCAACCACTGCGCCACCAGGAAAGCCCCTAGTTTTAATTTTTAAAGATAGGATAAGAGCCTTGTGGTTATGTTTAAAAAAAGAGTTCCTGTCTTTTAGAGATATATACCTCAATATTTATAGATGAATGTTGTCTGAGATTTGCTTCCAAAAAATCTGAGGGGAGGGCTGGTGGGAGGGAATGGGTGGGAGCAGAAAGAAAACTGGCTGAGTTAATCATTGCTGGGGTTGGGTGTGGATACGTGGGTGTTCGTTAGCTCGTCTCTATTTTTATATTTGTTTGAAATTTTCTGATATAAAAAGTTTTTAAAAAGTGTCCCAGATTGAACAGAAATATGGTCACTCTAGTTCACTCATAAGAAGGGATTTTGCCCCCAGGGGACAGTTGGCAGCGTCTCGAGACGTTTTGGGTCATTCTGTCACAGCTGGGGTGGGGTGTGATTGTCACCTCGTGGTACAGGCCAGGGATGCTGCTAGGTGCTCAGGCAGCCCCACAGCAAAGCATTACTCGGCCCAAAGTATCAGTCACACAGAGGCTGAGGAACCTAGGCATGTGGAATTTACCTTAAAGCAATTTACCTTAAAGCATTGCTATGTGAACAGGAGGAATGTGTATCCATGTGTGAGTTCACAGTAATTTATGCTCTAGGGATGATTAGTTAACACTGAAAGGAATTCACACTCTAGAAGTGGCTAGCCAGGGCTTCCAATATAGTCATCTAAATCTGCTCCCCAGAATTCATTAGTTAGCATAAAAGGTGTTCTAGGGAATTCCCTGGCAGTCCAGTGGTTGGGACTCTGCGCTTCCACTGCTGGGGGCCTGGTCGGAGAAATATGATACCGCAAGCCACACAGCACGGCCAAAACAAAAACAAAAACAAAAGGTGTTCTAGATAATTTGTTATTGAAGAAATAAGTGATGTTCAAGAAACATGTTTGGGGACTTCCCTGGCGGTCCAGTGGTTAAAACTCCGTGCTTCCAAGGCAGGGGGCACGGGTTTAATCCCTGGTCGAGGAACTAGGATCCCACATGCCACACGGCGTGGGCAGAAAGGAAAAAAAAAGAAAAGAAAAGAAATGTGTTTGGCTGAAATGATTGTGCAGGCAACTTTGTCTTTGCTTAAAAGAGACAGAAGGATCCAGCAAACCCGTTGCCTCACGCCCGTGGACCAGTGCTCCGGGTCTATTCCCATGCGGTTCTGGGCTCTCCTCTGGGCCCAGCCATCCCCAATTCTGATAGACGTCTCTGCCTCCTGGTGCAGCTAGAAGGTGGGTTGGTCCTGATGACAGAACATAGGCTTATTTTGGGGGCAATGAACTTTTCATGCAAGCGCTTGACAAAGAGAGGGGACGCCCCCAAGCTTAGTGAGGGGGTCAAATGACTGTTTTGGTGCTTACTTGCTATTAAAAATATGTCACTGTGGCAGAATCTGGTCTGAAATGTGCTTTTATGTAACATATGCTCCTTTAGGGCATCGCCTAAAGACTCAAGAGTCCCAGCCTAATCCTTGGGGACACCAGTGTTTACTTAAGCCCCTGATAGCCTGAGATCAGGAGGATAATGGTGGTGGTGTGTGGAGGGGGTAGATTAGAGGGGAGATTAGACCCCTGTCACTTCCTTCAGGAAGTTTCTAACATCTTTCATGTACCTCCTTGGCACCAGCACCATGTATCACACCTCTTCCCACCCCGCCAGGGTCTCACCCATGCTCCCAACACCTACATCTGTGGTTTCAACCACGGCCAGGAAAGGTCTCTGTGCTCAAGGCCTCCGAGGCACGACAGTAAACGTGCACAAGAGCTCCGTGGCCAGAACCTGGCCTCTGGGCCTGGGATTCATCGTGGTGGCCAAGACTGGTTTTCGGCTTCCTTTCATCTGCTTCCAGCTGTAGCCCGGCAGCAACAGCCTGCCTCACTGTCCTATGAAACCAGGGGCCTGGCTGCTCAGAGCCGCACCCCCTGGGCTTCCTGGTCACAGGTAGTAGCCACGCATTTAGAGGCAGGGCGACAGTCGTGGATGGCGGGAGGCGCTAGGAGGGGCCCCTCAGGAAGCCTTATTCTCAGCCATCAACAGCTCAGGGGAAGTGAGTTTACCAGAGCATATTCTGAGGGCCTGCTTGGCTGGAGAGAGGGGCAGTTGGTTGAGGGCACTGCGTGTTTGAAGGCGGTGGGGGAGGGAAGAAAGGGGTGGGCGTCCATGCCAACACATGGACGCAGGGAGGGTGGCAGAAGGATCCAGAGGGAGCTTTCTAGAGCTGCCATGAAATGAACTGCAGCATTCTGAGGAGGGGCACTGACGCCCTAGCCAGCTCTCAACACAGGCACGAACGTGTACACACACACACACACACACACACACACACACACCCCACACACACACACCTCTGAGGTCTCCGGGCTGCATTAGTTGCCCTCATGGCCCTTTCTTTCCCAGGGTCTCAGATCACATGTCAGACAGGGATTTTCCTAGCTGCTAATCCCACGGTGTGCTGGCTCCCATGGGGCCCCCAAATGCTCCCCCTGGCCCAGGGGCAGGCTACCGGAGTCCCAGCACTCTCCCTCAAGGTATGCCTCTGAAATAGCAGAGGAGCCCCTGCAGGGGGCAGAGTCCCTCCCTGGAGGTGTGTGCTTCTCTGCCGGGGTCATTCAGCTGGAATCTCTGGTACAATCCCGCTGCCACTGTCTGTGCCTCCTGCTGCACCGTGGGGAGGCTTGGGGTGGGCTGGAGAAGGGGCTCTAGGCCTCTCACGGCTCCCCTTCCCCGAGCCATGCCATGTCAACACAGACTGCCGAAACGCCCCAGCGTGCCTCAAGGCCCTTGTCCCTCCCGCTACGACCCAAGCCCTGCCTGTCTTGGGGTCCTGGGGCCCCCAGATCCCAGCCCACAGTGGTGCTGGGGTTCTGCAGGCCTGTGCACGGCTCTTCCTGTCTCCTCGTCTGTCTGGGGCTCTCTGAGCATACGAACTGGGCTGGGCCTTTTTCATCTCTGTCTTTCTCATGGCAGAGCCCAGCCCGGAACCCCTCGCCCCATTCCCACCCCCGCCCCCATGCTCCAAGGATGTCAGTGAGTGTGGGCAGAATTTCAGCGCCTGACAACTTCAGATTCACATCTTTGATCTGCAAACCCGGCAGCGCTGGGTGGCGGAGAGAACTCGGGATTCGGGCACCTGGGCTTGAACCCTGGCCTTGTCACTTACACCATGTGACCATGGGCAGTCACTTCACTCCCAGAGCTAGGTGCCCTCATCAGGGAAATGGGGACAGTTGTACCTGACTCACAACGAACCACATGAAGTGTGATTACACAGCGTGCACCAACAGCCCAGCCCAGCCCAGCACCTTGGCTTCCTCTTGGGAGTTAGCAGAGCCCAGTGATGAGTTGTTTTAGGCCTGGTTCTGGGCGCTGGGGTTTCTGTGTTGTTGACACAGTAAAAGCACTTTGTATATAATATTTGCATTATATTATATTATATTTGCAAATATTTGCATGTTTGTATATCGTAATCCTCACAATGGTCCTTTGAGGAAAGTAGCAGCAGCAGAGCAACAGCTTTTTATAGCCCAGGAAACTGAAGCACAGAGAGACTATGATTCTTGGCCAACGTCACACAGCTGGTAAGTGGCAGAGCTGTGGTTTGAACCAAAGCCTCTTGGCTTTGGGGCCGCCCTCCTAGCCCTGCCACTGAACTGCTCTGAGTTCACCCTAAGAGAGGAAACCGACAAAGGGACGCTCTTTGATGGGATCGAAGATGTTTGCCGAGTTCCTACGAAAGAGTTAGGAGAGGTGGTCCCAGCCCCATTGTAGGATGTGGGGTCCTGGGGAGTGGCTCGAGCTTTGCTGAGAGCTGGGGCGGTGTGTGTGGGGGGCCTGCCCTTCCTCTGTAGCCCGCTCGCCTGCCAGGGTGTTTGAACAATGATTAACTGCAGCGGGCAGGCCGGTGCAGGCCAGGGCGGGCACGGCGGTTTAGCTCACCCCTTGCACAACAGCTACCGCACCCGCCTGCCCAGCTCGGGGGTGACCCAGGGGGCAGGGCCGGGCAGGCTCCCAGAAGCTGGGGAAACGGCCCTGGGAAGGACAAGGGACACCCCGGCTGGACCTGCAGACGTGATCACCACCACATTCCGCCCCTCCCAAGCCCCCGAGCTCTTGGAGCCTCTTCTAGGGGCTCCTGTGCACCACGGGAGCAGACTCCAGCCCCAGTGCTCATGGGGTCCACCTTGATGAAGATGTTCCTCAAACAATGTCACCTGAAACGGCCCCCTTGGCTGCAGCGACAGAGCAGCACACGCCAGATTGGACCGGAGGAGGCAGGAGCTCACTCTGGGCCCTCCACCCTCCAGGCCCGAGATGGCGAGGGAGCCCCGCACACTGCTCCTCTGCACCTCCCTCCCTGCCCCTTGCTAGTCGAAGAACACAGGCGCACACGCGTCCCAGGCCTGCTGCACCCACACACGTGCCAGCCCCTGGGGCCCCTTCCCCGGGAGCACCTTGTTCCCAGAGTGCTGGTGGGAGTGCGCTCGCACTCAGACTGGGCCAAAATCCGCCTGGAGACTCACGGCCACACCCATACACTAGCACCCCAGCCTCGCCTGAAGCTGGGCCTCCGTTTGTTGAACGAAGCACTGAAGTCCTTTGTCCTCAAGAAACTCTGTGCCCGTTTCAGCTCCAGCTCCGCCACTCCAGAGCCTGGAGGAGGTTGGGATGTGTGGGTAGGTGGGTGGGGAGTGGGCAGTGAGAGAGAATTTTCTCTGAAGGTGGGAGGGGGTGGAGGCCGCCTCGGACAAGGTTGCCCCTCTCCCCAGCCCCACTTGGGTCCCTCGATATTCCGGAAAGGCCCCTCAGCAGACCATCCCCCAGGCCCAATGCTGCCCAGGAGTCTGACTGGGCTGCCCGGCCCTTCCTCTCAACCCAGGGACATTGTGACCTCGAGGATTTCCAAAAACTTTGCAGCAACACAGGGTGGGCTCCTCCTGACCAACAGGTTGGGCCCTGTTTTGCCCCAGATTCACCTGCCCAGCCTCCGGGACCCCAAGTTCTGGGCTATGTACTCAGGGGTACCATACGCTGTTTATTCCCTCATAGGAGGACCCCCTCTCCAACCTGGACTGGGAAGACCTGGGTCTCACCTTCTCAGGGCCATGCGAGACCCCTGCCCTGACCCCGCCCACCTGCCTCCTTACGGGAAATCTGTGTGTTTACTGAACACCTGCTCTGGTGAAGAGAATAGAATATGCTGGCTGCCCTCAGGGCACGTGAACAAATGGCAGAGAACGAGTGAGAAGTTCCATGACGGAGGCCAGTCCGGGTGCTGTGACGATTGATGAGCTGCGATTCCTAGGCAGCACCTTCTGTACACCAGGCCCTGTTGTAAGCAGGTCCCGAGTATTTACCTGTTTTCATCACATGAGCTTCACGGCAAGATATGAAGGAGATAAATTCATGACCCTCACTGCAGGATAAGGGAAAAACCAAGGTACAGAGAAGTCGAGTAACTTGCCCAAGGACATAAGTAGCAGGACCAGGATTCAAACCCGGGTGCCTGTGCTCTTAGCTGCCTACAAAGCAAGGTAGTTAAGAAAGGGAGGGCCGGGGAAGCTTCCCAGACGGGATGGCGGCAGAGCTAGGCCTGGATTACAGGTGCAACATAAACACACATGCAAACACAATGAAGACGGTAGCACATCAAAAAGCGACACTCTGAAGTAGGAGTTGGCCAACTTTTCCCGTAAAGGGCCGGATGGTAAATAGTTGAGGCTTTGCAGGTCATGCCTTTCCTGTCACAACTACTCAGCTCAGCCCATGGAGCCCCAGAGCAGTCCCAGGTAGTATATGAACAAATGGGCCTGGCCATATGCCAATAATACTTTATTAACAGACACTGGATGTCACGTGATCCTCACATGCCACAAAATAGTTTTCTTGTACATTTCTCCATCGTTTAAAACGTAGAAAGTGTTTTTAGGTCTCAGACGGCACAGAAGCAGGCCCGGAGGAGTGATAGGGCCACGGGCCACAGTTTGCTGACCCCCGTCCTACAGGCTCGGAGAAGTGAGAGTGTATGGAGGCTTCAGAGAACTAGTTACGCAGATTGACCAGAGCCCAGGAGCCCCAGGAGTGAGGAGCGGGGCTGGCCAAGATGGGAGGAGGCCTTGAGGACCCAGGGAGGAGGTGTTATCACAGCAGGGTCAGCCCAGCCTCAGGCTCCAGTGTCACCAGGCCCTGGCTGTGAGACCCAGGCGTTTCTTTCTCTGAGCTTCCCCTGTAAAATGGGAACCTGGCATTGACCTTGAAAGTCCTGTGAAAGGGGCCACTTAGGGTGAGAGGGTGTCTGTTATTCATTCATGTGCTTCATAGGCAGGAACCTGCTCAGGTATGGGTTTTGGCAGCACTGCCCTGGTGGCTGCGTGGAGGACGGTTGGGCATCTGTGTGAACACCTGCTTGCCCTCCAGATCCCTCCTCCACCATCCTCCCCGCTGCCCTGTGCTGAGAAGACCAACCTGTGTGGACAGAGTCATGGGCTCCTCCGCTCTCCTACTGCTTGATGGGCTCAGGCAACAGGGAGCCCAGCAGGAAGTGGGAGAGAGAGGGGAGCGAGGCGAACTCCCCAACCCCTCCCTGCGGGCTGTCTGCAAGCTGGCTGCCTCCCTCAGGGAGAAAGCCACAGCCTGAGGCCTGACTTACATCATCAGTGCTAGGGCTCTCACTACCCTTGCCCACAGCTTTGCCAACTCTTCTCAATTTATCCTGAGTGCAACTTGGCTGATTGATTCAAAGAGAGTGAGACTGGAGAGAGACACCAGTTAGGAGGCCATTGCTGCGATTTTGATAAAGGAAGATGCGGCCCCAAAACGGGACAGTGGTGGTGAGGGCAAGGAGACACATTTAGAAGCTAAACAGGCCGAAGGAGGAACATGAGAGAACGGGAAGAAGCTCCAGGATAAGTGGCATTGCTGGCGGAGGTAGCTGGAGGACAGAGGTGCTGAGATAGAGGATCCCCAGGGAGAGAGTCAGGGATTTGGAATGGAAACGATGAGTTTGTGGTGGTGCCTGAAGGATATCCAGGTGGCTAAATGCACCGGTGTACCCCACCTTCCTGCAGCCCTGATTCTCTTCCCGACCTTTAGCCATGACCCATTCAGTTCTCCCAGATGAGCCACCACACTGGGAATGACCTGGGAGCCTTGGAGAACAGTCCGTGAATAAATATTTGCTGGACTTTTCCTTCTCTTTCTGATGCAGGGAAAAGGCTCTCAGATGTGTGAACTTAGCTGGGAGGAGTGATGGGAAGATGCTGGGGTCTCCAGGAGAGGTCTAAGGGGACTCCATCCCCAGAGGGGCTGAGGGCTAAATAAAGCCGGAGCAGCCAGCTGACAGGATGCTCTTGCCCACCAGCCAGGGATGCGGAACACCGTGAGGCACCTCCACTGGGGGGATATTTGGTTTAAATCTTCCCTTTAACCACTCATCTTTTGTGGCTTGCGGGAGGCAGGAGGTCAGGTCCAGGCTTTCCTCCAGGGTGGGTCCCTGTGTTAGGACAATACTACGTGGGGTGGAGGGGGCGTGGGGATAACTCTATTAGACTCTCCAGGGCTTCATCCCCTTCACAGCTGGACTGCCTTCTGATTACGTCGTCCTTCCAAAAACACTTGATCGAATATTTCTCAACTGAGTCACTGTTCAGTTTGCCTTCTCCCAGGAAGTCAAACACGCTCTGGTTCTGCCTCTCCATCGTGCTGACCACACTCATGCTTTACCCTCTCCTGGGACCGCTTCCAGGCTTCTCTGCTGGCTCTCACCCACCGAACACCAGGCACTTAGAGTCTTTATCTTACACTCAATGCCTCTGAGGGGGCGGTAGTTTGCACAACGTTTCTCTCCCTTTGCCCATGGTGAATTACCACATTGCCTCCTCCTGAGAGGTGCCCTCAAGCCCCCGCCACCACGGCTTCGAGCCCCAGTCCTTTAATGTCGACTCAAGGCCTGATTCAGCCACACTGCTTCACAGGCAGCCCAGTGAGCAGACAGCTGATGCTGCGGGCAACCCAGGTCTGACTGACGGCTGGTCCACGCAGCTCACAGGACAGCTGGGTGTACTTCAGCCTTGGGAGGCTAAGACAGGGCCCACGGAGCAGCCCCTTGCCCTGACTCACCAGGTGATGCCTTGAAACCTTGAAAAACTCAGGAAGGGCTTTTTTCCCAGAGAGCCTTCCCGGCTCTGCCATCAGGCCAGGGACCTCTCCTTAGTGTAGCCCAGCAATCGCTCCCGGTCAGTGCACGGTGTAGGGTGTGTTAGTCGGCTGAGCACTGCTCTCTGGATCTTCTCTGACACCCCAGAGCCTGCTGAGGACTCGGGCTTTTCCAAAAGACCCATTAGGTGATCAGCTAGTGAACCTACACCTTACTGGGCATGAAGGAATTAAACTGTAACTCTAGGGTTCCAGTTGTGAGGGTGGAGGATGGAATGTGACGATGTCCTCTTCCTCCTGGGATTCCCCTGGTGACTTTCTGAGCCTCAAGGCCTCTGTGGCAGCAGCTCAGATGAGCCTGTGGGGATAGAGGAGCCTGGATTCCACTGCCCAGGGCGGGCCCAGCCTGTAAGCATCTCTGCTTAGAGAAGCGTGACTCTTGGGGCTCGTTCTAACTGTGCACGGGACACCTTCTGAGGTCAGGAGCCCCAGGGGTCATTTGAACAGGAAGTTCTCAGGTCACATCAGATGTTCCATGTCACAAAGCCCCTCCATTTAACCCCTTTTCAGGAAGTCATCTGTCTCCCTGGCAGGGTGGAGGAGGGGCATGGTATTGTAACTGTCACGAGTCCAGCGTCCAGCCGCCATCAGGGCACCTGGCTGAAGCACGGGCTCTCTGCGCTGGGCACCCAGGCTGGATTCCACAGCAATTCGCACGACAGCACAGCACAGGGAGAAGGGCCTCTCTGGGGATGGGCACCATGGAACCATCCTAAAATCACCAGGGGCTCCTGGGGAAAGCCGAGGAGGGGCTGCCCGGCAACAGAGACGCCAGGACGCTGATGTGAGAGTCAGGAACACTCCCGTGTTCAGGATGTAGGGGCGCTGAGGAGAGACAGCCTCACCCCCTTCCCTCTCTCTCTGGGTTCTAAATCCTGCTGTGTCCACGGGCAGCCCCGGACCTGGAGACCCCACCAGACAGACAAAATTCTTTGTGCCGTACCCTGAGAACTCCTCAGTCTAGTCCTACCTTCTTCCCATTGCTCAACGCCCTGCTCCCACTTGTGCCGGAAGAGGATCTGTCGGTTAGAGTGAGGGTGGGGGATGAGGGGCCCAGCTGCTTCCCTTCACAGTCTCGGCCCTCCCCTGGAAGCTCCTAGAAACTCCCAGAAGTTTCTAAAGTCACAGACAGATTGTCCTTGGGCTCAAGGACCCAGCTGAGTGAACATTCCCTGGAAGTCCTCCCTGTGAGCGCGGATGGCCTTAGAACCGGAGCAGCTGCTGGGAAAGTAATAAGGAGAAGAAGAGGCCAGGGGAGTACACTGGGTGGGAGAGGGGGGAGGAGGGACGAGGGGGAGAAGATGCCACCCAGCATCCTGGGTTCTTGCTCCCCGGGAGGCTGGCTCTGTGGGTTTGGGGACCCAGCTACCGAAGACCCCTCCTCCAGGTGGCTGCCCATGGCACAAGGGGAGCTATGCGGAGAGGCAGCAGTGAGAGGGAAGCTCTCTGGACAGGACAAAGGGAGCGTCCAGGAGGCCCAAGAGAAGCCCCTACCCCCCACCAAGAGGAGGCGCTGGGCGGATGGGGGACACACTTATTAACTGTGCTGTCTGACCTCCCTGCCTGGGGGCACCCACAGAGCTGACTAACCGGCACAGGAAGTGGTCCTTGAGCAGCGAGGGAGTGCTGGGAATCAGGGGTCAGGGGGTGGCCCCTGACACACTGGAGCCCATGTCGTCACAGTTCCACGAGACATCGTGCCCCTCGGGGGTGGCCTGCTCTGACCACTGCTGTGGCTGCTGCAGGGAGCTGCTCCCAGAGAGCCAGTGCCCTCACCAGCACCACCCAGAGAGGCTGGGGTCCAGGCCAACTTACTTCCCCAGCCTGGACTTTAGTTTCCGATTTTTTCATATCTCTAGACTTTTCCCATGGGGAATTCCTACCCATCCTTGGAGGCCAGGCTGAGGACCCCTCCTTGACAACCCCCCTCCCCCCTCTCCCACCCTCAGCAGGCTTCTCCCTCCTTCCGGCACTTCTGCAGGACTTAGGGTCCAGCTCACAGTTTGCCAAGTCCCCTGATGTGTGTTTTCCCAGCAGGACCATGGGGTCCCTAAGGGCAGGGTACCTATCCCTGAGGGGAGCCCGGGCTGGGCCTCTGTGGGTACTCAGTGGGGACTCTGATGTACTGATTCCCCAGGTCCAGCCCCTTCTGGTCTACACCCTCTCGCCAGTCTCCGAGGCCAGCGCTGGCCCGCCTGTAAGAGCCACTGGAATTCCTGCATGCAGGCTCAGCCCTGCTCCAGGAATGCGGACAGCAGCCCAGCTTCTTGCAGCCTCTGCACAAACCCGGGGCCTGGTCTCAGCAACTGACCGCCCAGGGAGCTCTCAACAACTTCGTTCCGCCGGTCACTGGCCTCTGCTCCTCGCCCTTGGAGGAACTAAGTGCTGTCTGTGAGTCAGTAACTGGAAGCAGAGGCAGAGGGTGGTCTCATGTGACAGCTACAGTCACAGAGGGAGGCGCATCGCTTCTGCTTCTCCCGGGGGACGGCTCCTCCCGTTGGAAGGAGGCCCCCAGGCACAACATGGGCTCGATGTACCTGCAGCCTAACCAGCATGGGTTTCTAGAGCCCACCCGGAGCAGCGCAGAGAGAACTGGGCTGGGAGCAAGGAGACCTTGGTTCCCCCTCTGCCTGGCAAATCACTTCCCTTCTCTGAACCTCAATTTCAAGGGTGTGGCTGCAAGAGCCCTAAGAATCTTCACAGCTCTGTGACTTCCAGAAGTCCACATCTGAGAAGAAGCACTGAGGAGCGGGCCGTGCCCTAAAGGAGCCCGTGAGGGGCATGTCCCAGCTGGTACCGTCAGCCCCGGCTGGCAGAGCGGCCCTGTGGTGACGCAAGGAAGCTTTGAAGCCAGCAGCTGTGGGTTCTGATCCCAGCTCTGTCTCTCACTTGCACATTATGTAACTTTCTGACCTTGTTTTACAGATGGGAGACCGGAGGGTCCCCCAACACACACACAGAGGGAAGAAGGTGCCCACGATCTAGGGCCGGTCCCTGGGCCTGCCGGCTTGCAGCTCTGTGTCCTTCCTCTCTTTTCCCAGAGGATTTGCCCTAAAGGGTGGACGGTCGGAAGAGGGCCCGCGTGCTGGGAAGGGTGTTCAGCTTGCAAGGGCTGAGATGAAGGAACCACCTCTCAGAGCCCAGCCCGCAATACCAGCTCCTCTGCCCAGGAGGTTCTGTGGCTCCGCCCCCGACGCCGCCTGTCTGGAGGTGGGGTGGGGGCCAGATGGGACCACAGGGCACTGGAGGGAAGCCCTGGAGGGGTGGCGGGGCTGCAGCTGGTCCTGTGCCTTTCATCTCCAGACACCTGGGCCTCCCTCCCCACCTGGTGCCCAGAAGGAGTGCGGGCCTTCCTCTCCTGGAAGTGGCCGCAGCAGGCCTGTCAGCAGGGGGTGGGTGGTCCGAGTGGGGTGCAAAGAGGGTGACGCTTTCTGCATTCAGGGCACCCCTCCCCACCCTCCAGGTCCCTCTGATCCTTTGCAGGGCTGTTTATGACAAGGGCTGGGGTGGCCCGTGGTTGGGGGCAGGGCAGAGCAGGCATGGCAGCCCTAGGTGTGTGTGTGCACACAGAGCCTCTCCTCCAGCCGCTGGAGCGTGTGCTTGGGGCCACTGTGTGCCCGCTGGTCACCTCGGAAGGGCTGCGTCTGCTTGAAGAAAGTATCCTCCTTCCTAGTTGCAATCAAGGTCATGTCTCCTCACCAAGCCATGTGCCCAGAGGGCTGGGTCTCCCCAGAGGGGATGCTGTTTCTAATGTACACAGAGGTGATCTGTGTGCCCCTGAGGCCCTGGGACGGTGCCTGGGAGTCACCCATCCCTGGGCAGAATATGGGTGGGGAGGAGGGCTCTGAAGGTGCATAACTGGTGGGAACTCAGTTCCCAAGCTGGCATCCCCCAGTGCCAGAACAGCCTTTTTCCAATTCCTGACCCAGCCGGTTGTTGACCACTGGCACTTCCAACTGGGAGCCTCAGCTCTGCCAGTGGGCACGGGGACTGGGAGCCCCATGGATGCTTCTGCGCCAGCCCTGGATGGTCTCGAGAAGCCAAGAGAAATGCTGCCCAGTCGGAAGTGCCCTCCCACCCAAGGCAAGTCTTGCCCTGTCAGCACCTCCTTCAAGGGAAGGGTGGGTGGAGGACTGCGGCCCAGGCTCCCCAGTGGCCGCCTTGGTTCTCCAGGCACCAAAGTCCATGGGGCAGTTCAGATATGAAGGCCAGGCTAGGCCAGGCCAAGCCCCAGTGGGCTTGGGGATCAGCCCAGTCTCCCCTTTGGGGTCTCAGACACTCGCTGCCCCGTGCATCCCGGGCAGTGGGGGACAGGGTGGTGGGGGAACGGGGGAGTGACACTCAGCCTGCATCCTTCCTGCGTTCTTAGCCCCACGCAGGACTCTCTGGGGAAGTCGTGGGAGACCCAGGACCCTGCCTGTTGCGGCTCTGACACACTGTGACCTTGACCAGAAGCTTCCATAGAATCAGCACCCACGCAATCAGCACCTTGTCTCAGATGATCCCCGGGGGCCCGTGTGCAGTGATCCCATCACTGACTTCTTTTGCCCCTCTTCCCCCAGCACCCCATTCTCCTCCCCCAGGCCCAGGCCCCGGGAGCTGATGAACCAGCAAGTGAATGCATGGAGTACAAGGTCCTTCTCCACCTCGCTCCCAATCCCCTAATCCCCTCCGGTCCCAGCTCACAGCCTGGGCTGGGGCAGAGCCCAGGTGTTTCTCGTTAAGCGTTTTATTGCAGATTCTCAGGCACCCGCTGAGGAAGGCTGAGGGGTTACCCAAGCCTCCTCCCCCACCCCCAGGCTGCGCCAACACAGCGGAGTCAGGTGACCCATGGGCCAGTACTCTCCACTCCCTCCCTACCCCTTACCCTTGCTGGGAGGTCACCCAAGGCCAAGCTCCAGTCTCCAAGTGCGTTGCTTTCCACCCATCCTTCACACCAGACAGAGCATCCTTCTGAGGAACGAAGTTAGTCATCCTGTTCCCTGACTTTTAAATCCGCCAAAGTCTGCCCTTTTTTATTTTTTAAACGACTGGCTCTGATTTGTAGCACTTGCCAATGCCCGCCATCGCCAATTTCAAACCACCAGCGTGAGGTCACTGAACTCGAGCTCCCGCAAGCCAGGAGGAGCCGGCACCGTACACCTCTTCCCTTTACCCCGGCCTAGGGTGCAAGTTGTCCCTCCTGCCTCATCTCCCACTGCTTTCCCGCCTGCCCCGCTACGGATACCGCCCACTAGATAGGACCTGAGGGTCCCTGAGTGCACCTAGCACGTGCCCCAAACACCCCTCTCCTGCTTGGCCTGGCAGCTCCTTTAATAATACCCTGTTCAGATGTTTCCCCCTCCAGGCTGTTTCTCAGACTCCCCAGGCTGGACTAGGTGCCCTTCATCTGTGTCCCTAGGATACTGCCTTGGACATCTATATTGTTCAATAATGCGGGTCTGTCCGTACCACGAAACTGTGGGCTCTCCAGGAAAATCCTCAGTGATTGTGTTGAGGGCATGAGATGCATGAAGTTTCATGTTCAGGGCTCCAGGGGGAGAGCTGCCCCAGGGGCCCAAGTTGAGATCTTGGATGTTTCCCGGCAGATCCCAGAGCCACCTTCTTGGCTAGCTTCCTAGGAGAGCTACAGGGCAGGGATTGGGGGAAGGGGGCCATCCCTCAGCTCCTGGATCTGAGATATGCCAGATGTCACCCCCAGCCCACCCCCAGGGGCACAGAGCTGGCAGGGGCTGGGCAGAAGGGAGCTGTTGTTTGTATCCTTGTGACCGTGGTGTCCTGCAGGGCAGGTTATCATTGTTGACTTTGGCACCAGCACCCAGGCATTTCGGGGGTGGAGGAGCATCTTATCCTGTGCCTGGGAATAGCCTCAGGGCTTGCTGGGGCAGCCCCAGCCTAGAAGAGCCTCCTGCACGTCCCGTCCAGGTGGTCCTGTGTGACCAAACTGGATGAAACAGGAAGCAGCAGTGTTCAAGGGAGTGCCATGTGCTTCCGAGTGAAAAAGACCTGGGTTTACATGTCAGCTTGGTCACTCAGCAGCTGTATGAAGTCATGGCTTGGGACCTCAGTTTCCTCATCTGTAAAATGGGGTAGTCATGCCTGTCTCTCAGGGTTCTCGTCAACATAAGAGTAATGGCCACTATTTATGGAGTGCTTACAAAGTGCCACAGCAAAATTCAGTTTTTGTGATGCGGTTTACTCACATTATCTTATTTAATCCCCGCACTGCCCTATGAGATAAGGGCTGTTAGCCCCATTTCACGGACGAGAAAACCGAGGTTCTAAGGGAATCACGCAGCAAGTAAAGTGGGGTCAAACTGCAGAGCCCCTGAATTTAGAGGGTAGGCGTGTGTCGGGCTATTATTAGTAATTATTGCAAATCCTGCTGGCTGGCATGTGTCAGGACATGGAGTTTTAAAAAAATCTCTTCCAGGGAACTCCCTGGCGGTCCAGTGGTTAAGACTCCACGCTTCCACTGCAGGGGGCCCGGGTTCGATCCCTGGCCAGGGAACTAAGATCCCGCAAGCCTTGCGGTGTGGCCAAAAAAAAAAATCTCTTCCAAAGTCTCTGAACCTGAACCTAAAGGTAGGCACCAGCTTTCCTAGCTTTCAAACGAGGAAAATGAGGCCTAAGGAGGTTCAGGCTTTGGTCCCACATATAGTCCTGGCAGACCCTGGCTGAGCACCGGGTCCAGGCTCCCAGGCTGCCCTCTGCGGGGTGAGCAGCTGCTCCTGGCTCATCGGAGAAACCTGCTCTGTCTGTGGGTGCAGTGAGGAAGGGGGCTGGAAAGACGGAGAAGGGCTGACCGTTGGGTCTGGACCGGGCGTGTCTGGGCAGAGAGACCCTCCGCTCCCCACCAGCCCCTCCTCTGCCCCCCACCGTGGGCCACAGAACTGAGTCGGGGGAGGGGTGACCTTCAGCAAATCTTTCTCCTCTTCAGACCTCAGTTTCCTCATCTGTAGAATGGGAACAATACTGTGAGGCCCCAGGAGTTAGTGAGAACGTGAGGATCTGATGATTGATAACACCCCGTAAACCTTGGAGCAAGGGAAGGAGCCCTGTCTGGGTAAGGGTGTCCTATGAGCCTTGGGTAGCCAACCTCGCACTGAACTGTAGCTGAAAAGCACATCTCAGGGACAGCTAAGCTCACCTTGGGAACAGTGATTTTGTGGGCACTTAGGCACACAGAGCATAACGAGGTCCCTGTGATGGAAGGAAGGAGGCTTTGCTTCCTGTCTGCATTCTCAGGCCTGAAAGCCGCTTGTCTGTCACACCAGGAAAGACTTCTTTCATAGTTTCGAGTGGTAGCACATCTGATACGGCAAAACGTCTTAAGAAGAGAAAACAGATACATATTTTATGTGGCCTTGAGAACCTGGTGGTATAGAGAAATGTGGTTGGTAAAATTCTTCCTCCTTCCGTGGACTATGGCTAGGCAGCCATCAGCTGGAACTTGGACGAGCCCACGCAGGTTCTGTCGTGGCTCAGAGCCGCCAGGCTGGACCCATCGGGGAGGCTCAGGCCACTTCTGCACTGGGGACGCCTGGAGCCCTGTGTGGACCCTCAGGCTGCAGGAACGCCTCCCAGAAGGCTGGGTGCTGCGATGGCATCACTGAAGCCCCTGGACCTGGTCCTCACGGGGTCTGGTCAGCCTGCTCTAGCATAATCCTGAAAGGTGGGGGGGGGGTCATCTCACCTACAGCCACATCCCACCGGGGAACAGGGCAGAGGGAGAGAACCCTAGCAAGAGAATGTCCGCCTGGGGCTCCTGACACCTTGTCAGCAGGCACTGCTGTCACTGGTTTAACCCCAAAGTCTGCCATTTGCTGAGAGGAAGCAATGATCAAATGCTGTCTGTATGGTACCTAGGAGTCCTCAGGACACCCCGTGAGGGCGGTCATGTGATTGGCAGAGGGAGCAACCAGGATCTGAGCACAGGCCACTGGCTCTGGGCTTTTTCTTAACCATCGTGCTAGCCTGCCTTCCCCACGAGCTCTGAAGAGGTGACCACACCTCCTGCTCTCGCACACCACCTTCACTTTGGGGGCTAACGTGGGGGCCAAGAGCCCCCGTCGGGGGAAGCCCTTAGATCTGGGCCTGCTGGAACAGGTGTGCCAAGGGGAGGCCAATGTGGGTCCTGACAGCTTAGGCTCCTGACAGGTCAAGATGCTCCCCTGGCAAGGTCTCTGGGATCCCGACTGCCCACTGGGACCCTGAGGCAACGTGGGGAACACCACACAGGCCAGCTCTGAGGCTCACACAGGGTCTCATGCTTGCTTGCCTCCTGGGTCTGCAGTCCCAGCACTTTGCAGCCTTTGAGGGTGGGAGGTCCCAGTCTGGGCTGCCCGTGGGCTTTGTCTGGGTCAAGGAGCAAGTCGGGGCCGAAATCCTGTTGTCCTGCTGTAAGGCTCACCGGCTTAGAGGGAACGGTGCCTTTCTCTTAACGGATAAAGGCACCGTCCGCCAAGTGAGCTGGGCCCCAAATGGGGAACATTTTCCGATTCACCAGACACGCTGTGCAGGCTGGGGGTGGGCCTGCCCCTAAGGAGGTAGGGCAGTCAGTCCCACAGACCTGGAGCAGGTGTCCCGTCCTCTGGCCCTGGTCCCCCTCTTCACAAGGGGCCTGTTAACCTCTGCAGGGTCTTGAAATTAACTTCTCACCCTCAGGCAATAGGCACCATGCTTTCTGCACCCTAAATCAGGATTTGTACTTGGACAAAGGAAGTGTTCTGACTTATGAATCTAGAAATAAGGCAATCCCCATAGTTGAAGAGCAGTTGGGTTTTTCTAGTTTGGGGTGATTACAAATAAAGTCGCCATATCGGTACCATGGAACACTACTCAGGGACACAGAGGAGCAGATCCTGATACAAGAGCTCGGATGAAGCTCAAATGGAGTCTTCTAAGTGAAAAATCCAGACTCAGAAGGCTCCATGCTATATGATTCCATTTATAGGACATCTGGAAAAGGCAATACTACCAGGACAGAAACAGATCCGTGGTTGCTGGGTCTGGGGAGTGGCGTGGGAGGTTCGACTACAAAGGGATGGGAGGGAGTTTTAGGGGAGCTGACACTGTTGTATATCATAATTGTGGTGAGTTACACAACTGTATGTGTTTGTAGAAGAACTGCACAACAGTAAGAATGAACTGCTGATTGTAAATCAACTATACTTCAATTTAAAAAAACAAAAAATACTGGATTTTGATTTTTTTTTTTTAAGAAGACGTTTGGGGTAGGAGTTTACTAATTAATTTATTTATTTTTGCTGTGTTGGGTCTTTGTTTCTGTGTGAGGGCTTTCTCCAGTTGTGTCAAGCGGGGGCCACTCTTCATCATGGTGCGCGGGTCCCCTCACTGTCGCGGCCTCTCTTGTTGCGGAGCACAGGCTCCGGACGCGCAGGCTCAGCAGTTGTGGCTCACGGCTCAGTTGCTCCGCAGCATGTGGGATCCTCCCAGACCAGGGCTCGAACCTGTGTCCCCTGCATTGGCAGGCAGATTCTCAACCACTGCGCCACCACGGAAGCCCTGGATTTTGATTTTTTTAATTAAAAAAAGAATGAATTACTGTACATAAAACAGAACTTAATTTTTTAAAAACAGAAAAAAACTACATTTCCTTTTCAGTCCCTTTCCCATTCATTTTGACCTTAACCTAAATTTGAATATTAGCGAATTTCACTTAGTAGATGTTTCTGAAGTGCCTCCTGCGTGCCAAGCCCTCTGCTCTGCACGGAGATGGGAGTGGGACTCCCGCCCCTCCTCAGCTGTGTCATCAGCCCGTACCTCCCCCTACACCTCCCAACACACGGGCTCAGGCCCAGTGCACCCTCATTTCCCTTTTGGGGGACTCTGGATCACTTCTGCCTAATGTGGGTCAATCGATATCTATGTGCTGAAACACTGGAATTCCTGAGACATTTCCATGGTTTATGGGACCACAATATTTGAAGTGGGAACCTGGGAACCGTCCTCGACACCTCCGTCCTCCCTGTCACCTCACCCCTCTGGTGCCCACACAGTCGGGGAAGATGAGGAGGGGGTGGCATAAACTACCAGGCAGGAGCTCTGGCCCAACTGTGTCTTATCAATACGAATCCAGTGTTACTACATTTGGGGAGGGCAGCTGAAAATGTTTTTTTTTCACTGACCCACGAGTGCCTGGACTGTGGTGCAAAAAATCAATCCCCTGGCTAGTCCTGTTGGTGCTGCTTCCTGAATGTTTTCACAGCCCCCGTCCCCAAGGCCCCCGCTTGCTCCAGGCCAGGCACTTCTCACAGGGACCCCTGCACAGGCCTCCCAGCAGACCAGTCCCCCATTCCCCTCACGTCGCAGCCAGAGGGATATTTTCAAGACCAAAACTTGACAGGCTGGTCTCGCTCAAAATCATTAGCGCGCAAGAAACCCATGCCAATCGATGAGGAAGAGACAAGGGGCCTGTTAGAAAAATGGGCCAAATAATATGAAGAAGCAGTTCGCCTATGGAAAAAAAATGCAAATGGCAAAAACATATGAAGAGATTCCTAACTTCATTTATAGTTAAATAAATGAAAATCAAAACAACCATGGGATACCACCTCCATCCCCCATCCCAGTGGAGAAAAGAAAATGGAACCATTTGGTGACATGTGTGGTGACATGTGTGGTGACACGGGAGGGGGTGGTCTCAGGGCCTTGCCCACACAGGCTGGGTGTAGTGACAGGTGTGGCAAACTGGTGGAACTTTTGGAGGATGATCATAAAGAACGGCCCCTTCCATCCAGAACCCACTGCAAGAGAAGTGCCCGTGGTATATCCTCCCAGCAGTTGCCTGTGTCTGGACCACGTGGTACTCTGACGGCTGTCAGGGCAGGTTTCCTCCAGCAAGGCTTATACCAGCCAACACCTGGAAGTAAGATGCCCACCCAGCGGGAAGAGTCGGTAGTGTTCATCTGCCGCATCTGTACAACCAAACGCTCCGCAGATGTTAAGAACAACGGGGTAGAGACTTCCCTGGCGGTCCGGGCGTTAGGACTCCACGCTCCCAATGCAGGGAGCATGGGTTCGATCCCTGGTCGGGGAACTAAGATCCCGCAGGCCGAGCCATGAGGCTCAGCGCCCGCCCCCCCCCCCCCCCAAAAAAAAGAGAACGGGGTAGGACCGAATGCATGTGCTGCAATGAAACCAGGTCAGAAAAGGGAGCTGCAGTCTCGGCATATAGCACCATCCCTTTGGTGTACCTCTGTGAAAGTGTAGACTTATCCTAACAAGTATATATGCATGGAAAAAATGTCTGGAAGCACACACCAAAAATCTGTTAAGTGAAACTGCCTTTGGAGAGAGAGACAGGTGGGGAGAAGGAGGCTTTAACTTTTCATGGTGTACTTTTCTGTTCTGCTTGGATTTCTAATCGTGTGCACAGAGTATTTTAATGTTTAAAATGTCATCAGGAAAGATCTGGGGCGGTGGGGGATTTGAGGCCAATTTCGGTTTCTTCTTTATACTTTGCTATATCAAAAAGAATCGAAATCAATGTGTTTAAATGTTGCAAAACAAAAACTTTCACTGCCCTGGGATAAAGTCCACGTTCCTGAACTCACGCTGGGAGGTCCCACGGCGCCAGGGGCAGCTTCCGCCTTCGGTGTCCTGACTCCTGGGTCTCAGCCACGGCCAACCCCGCCCCCCGTCCACACCCCAAAGCCCCTTGCTCTCTCTCGCCTCTGGGCCTCTGACCGTGCTGCCCCGTCTGATCGCCCCTAATCTTTGCCTCCTCACCCCTCAGCCTGACGCCAGGTGCCCGCCCATCCTCCCCCGACTGCCAGCCTTGCCTGCCTACCATGGCCCCAACTCCATCACTCCATAGCTCCCCCTAGGCTGTCACGGCCTCCCCACCGGTCAGCCTGCCTCGCTAGCTCGCAAGAGCCTGGAGGTAAGGGCAGGGCCTGGTTCACCGACAGCGTCCAGGGCCCTGCACTGTGCCAGGCACATAGTAGGTTTCGTAACCGTCTGCTGACTAGGCTGACAGATGACTGCCGGAACGGAATGAGGAATGCGGGAGTAGCTGGCACCCCAGGCCCATCCCTGAAGCAGGCCCGTCTGTGGAGTGGGATTCCTGGGCCTGGCCCCGGGACGGCGGGCCTGAGAGCCTGCGAGGCAACCCCTGCGAGGGGCAGACAAAGCAACCGCAGCAGCGCAGCCCGCTCGACTCCAAGGTGGCTTTTATTTCCTCCTCTATGGGTGCCAAGTCCCTGAACAAATATTTTCCTGGAGTGGAGGAGCGGCTGAGCTCCCAGCCTTAAGTGCTGGAAACACCGCTGGGTCGGGCAGGTTCCAGGAACCCGAGGAAGAGCGGGGTCTGGTTGCAGCCGGGGGAGGAGGGGGTCATCAGGGCTGCCCTCGGCGGTGTCCCGGGGGGGAAGCAGCCTCCACTCAGCAGCAGCCCTGGCCTCTCCGCCCATAAATTAGAATCCTCTGGGATCCTGAAGAAAACGTGGGTCATGCGGGCCTCCCTCATTTTTGCTGAAAAAGCTACAGTGGGTTTAAAGGAACTAATCAGAATCTCAGAAGCCCTTTTATAAGCTGTTTTTCCCGTCCCTTTAACTTCCTTATTGCAGAATAAAATAGAGTACACGCATCTTAAGTGTAGAGATTGATGGTTTATTTACAGATACGTTCACCCTTGTAACCACCACCTACAACAAGCCAGGGAAACTTTCAGAGAAGGGTCCTTCGTGCCCCCGCCTTGTCAAGACCACGCCCCCAGCAGAAGTACCACAGGCTTCTATCACCAGTTAGTTTTGCCTGTTCCTGAACTTTATATAAATGGAATCACGCAGTCTGGGCTCTTTCGTGTCTGGATTCTTGTGCTTAATATATAGCCTGTGATGTCATCTACGTTGGATGCGTAGCAGTCGTTGGTTCTTTTTCATCACTGAGTAGTACTCCATTACAGGGCCGTAGCACAATTCATTTATCTGTTCTCCTGTTGGTGGACACTTGGGTTGTTTCCGCGTCTGGGCTGTGATGCGTGAGGCTGCTGTGGACCTTTTCACACACACCTTTCTGCAGACACGTGCTCTCCTTCTGCCTGGAGCATAGCATAGGCATAGGTTTGGCTTTAGTTTCCTAAGTGCTTGTACAACTGGCACATTTTCCAGCAGCACAGGAGCTTCCCGGTGGCTCCACGTGCCCCTCAACAATCGTCCAATTTTAACGTCAGCCTTTCTGGGGGGGGTGGGGGTAGTGTCTTGCACCGTTAATAAGCTTCTAACAACCACCTGACTTGCAGAACAGGACCCCAGCACCAGGCGTCCACAAGGAACACCCGAAGGCAGAGGCTCCCATATCTGCAGCGAGCTCCCCCATGCCATGCCTCATGCTGGGCTCATAATAAAGCATCTACCCTCAAGAAGCACCCGAGGTAACAGGAAGCCAGTGTGGAAACGGACACCTGCGGTGATGGGGCGAGAGGTGCCCGAGAGCAGTGACCCAGAAGTTATGCGGGCACAGGGGATGCAGCGCCTCTCCCTGGAGGAGCTTTGAGCTGAGTCTTGAAGTCGAGCAGGCACTGGGGTAGCACAGCCGAGGGCCTGATTTGGGGGCACCCTCACACTCACTCTCACACCTGCACACCATGAATGGGTGCAAAGCTCGTGTGGGTGCAAAGCTCGCGTGGCTCAAGGATCGGTACCGGGGGTGAGGGGGTGCAGCTGTTAGGGAGGTGGGAGGAAGGCTGAAAGCGAGGCGAGGGCTGTGCCTGCGGCCCAGCAGAGCTGGCAGGATCCCAAGCCCCTCTAGGCTCCCTGGGCTGGGCCTCCCCAGCCCCTGTAGCTCCAGGAACCAGGAGCCCCCCTCCTCCCAAGGTCAACTCAGCCTGACTTTCTCTTCTGCCAGGCTCCAGGGACAGGGGGTGGGTGGGGTTGATGGGGAGAGGGGTGGGAGCGTGGCCGCGGGGCGCCTCTCCATGCAGGAGTTCCCTGCACCTGTTCAAAACTGCCTTCTCTCCCAGATGCTGTTTTGAGGTCTGCCTACCAGCAGTGTCTAACCTAGGAGGGGTGAGACCAGCCTCCTTGAGGCCCAGCTCTGGGACTACTGTCCCTTCTGCCCCTGTTAGACCCCACCCTTGACCGCCAGCTCCGAGGACAACCTCATCGCAGGTGCCTTTTCCCTCAGGCTCCATGTGAAAGTGGAAGAGCAAGGTGATGCCCGGCGGCAAGGTGGAGACACGCCTCGCAGGTCCTGCCAGTTTTACTTCTTAACAAGCTCTCCAGTCCAGCCCCTCCTCCCCAGCCCTCCCCACCTCAGCCCTCCTCTGTCCCCAGGCTTCCGTCCCCACCCAACCCCCATCCCTCCGCAATTCCTAATCTTTCCTGCATCTGCTCTGAGACTCTCCTGTGGCCCTCGGAGAGGTAACTGCCACCTTCTCACCACATTCCAGCCCCCTCTCTTCTCACACCTGCTTTCAACCCACATCCAGCAGGAAGCCTCTCGTGTCCTTATTTTTGCTGAAGCTGTGCCTTCTGCCTGGAATGCCTTCTCCCCATTGTCCAAGAGGCTGATTTCAATCTGTCCTTCAAGACTCAGATCAAGTGCCACCTCTGGGAACCGAGGTGCCCCGACTCCCCCTCCAGCCCGCACCGAGCTCTACCACTGAAACCACTCTCGGCGTCCGTCTCCCCCTGGACCCCAACCTCCCTGAGAGCAGGGCTGCGCATCTTTGTTCTATAAGTGAAAACACAGTGCTTGCTCTCCAGAGCAAAACCCCAGAGGCAAGCAAGGCAGAAAACGCAATTTCAAGCAGAAACTGGCTACAAATTAAGAAGGCAACACAATCAGTCTAAGAGAAGATGGCTCATTAGTTTAGAAAATAACTGGAAGGCTTCCCTGGTGGCGCAGTGGTTGAGAGTCCGCCTGCCAATGCAGGGGACGCGGGATCGTGCCCCGGTCCGGGAAGATCCCACATGCCGCGGAGCGGCTGGGCCCGTGAGCCATGGCCGCTGAGCCTGCGCGTCCGGAGCCTGTGCTCCGCAACGGGAGAGGCCACAACAGTGAGGCCCGTGTACCGCAAAAAAAAAAAATGTAAAAAAAAAAAGAACTTGAAAGAACTCAGTGGAAATGCAGCAAGCCCCCCATCCCCATACAACGTACAAACTGGCATACGCGGACTTGGATACACACACAGGCCACATGGGCGTGATCTAAAGGTGAGGGGAAAATGAAATAGTGCTCAATTGCTCCATTCTCAGGCATGGGCGGGGGGGCGGGAGGGCAGAATCTTGGGAAAGCAGAAAAGAGAGAAGGAGAAGGGGGGTCAAGGTCGTGGGAAGTAGGGCAGCAAGCTGACATCTGAGGATAGATGGGCAGAGAGAAATTGCTTGAGGCCAGGACGCTAGAGGAACCCTTCACATTTTCATTTCTTCACTGTTCGTCTCAAGCACTCAGGAAAGCCTGTTTTACAGCACCACCCTGTGCTGGCAGTGCCCTGGGATGGGGGTGACGGGGGCAAGCACAGGGCAGTAGGAGTACCAGCAGAGTGAGAGGAGAGTGGCAGGCGGGGCGCGGTTTAGCCCATTTGAATACGAGGAAAGCAAGTGGCCCAGGAGGCTGGGGTCTTGGGACTGTGCAGGTCCCACATTGCAGGGACGGCCTCCCCAGTCCTACTGTCACCCAGGGCCACCATTGTGGGCTCCACTGCTCACTGGCATGCAAGCTTGGGCAGGGTACTTAACCCTCCATACTGTAAGTTTTGCCTGCAAAGCGAGGATAAGTCACACAAGTGTGTCTCCAACACGGCCGAAGTTTTTCCTAGTGAATGAAATCACCCAGGTGCTGTCTAGCAGCGTCCAGCCCACAGTGAAAAGTATTAATATTCAGGCGACCATTTCTGCAACTGTGCCCTCACCGTCCGGTCCAGGGACAGGCAGGAAATAGACACAGTGTTTGCTGAGTGAATGATCTGAGGACTTCGTCTCTGCCTCTGAACCCTTCAAGCACAATGTTTCGGGGAGAACAGAACTCACTCTGCAAAGCCGCCCTGACCCCGCAGTGCCCAACCCACCAGCAGGTGCAGGGACCTGGGAGCAACAGTCCCTCCCGCTCTGTGTTCCCAGGACACACTCGGGCTCTGGTGTCAGGGGCTGGCCTGCACCCAGGGCCAGAGAGCAGGTCTGGTGCCAAGGGTCCCAGATGGGCACACCTGCCGTGGAGGGGCACCCGAGGGGCTGGGAGGGGGTCAGCAGCCTGGACGAGACTTAAGGGGAGGGTGGCTAGATGCCCTTAGAAAACTAGGGCTCCTGCAGTGCACTGTGTTTTCTCAACCCCCCAAATTTTCATTACAGTTTTCTCCTAACGTGCAGACTTTTTTAGACCTTTGGCACTGAGACCATTTGCTCGTGAGTCTCCAGGAGTTGTATGACAATGAGCAAACAGAATAGGTAGCAAACTTTGAGTCAGCAGGGAGCCTTGTGTCCTTGGGGAAGGGTATGATCTAGAAGGAGAGGCTGGCAGGACAGAGTAAGGCAGAAAGTAAGACCTAGGAGGAGGTGAGATGAAGGTCTGACACAGGGCTTGGGGGAGGGGGGCAGAGGTGGACACGGATTCCCTTACAACAAACGGGACTGGCCCCCATCCTGCCACAGCACAGAGCCAGGCTCCCCACAGGAAGGTGACAGGCAAGGACATCACCAGGCCAAGAGGAGATTCAACCACCACCACAGCCCGAATGACAAGTACCATTTATTAGCTACATGAATGGGCCCAGCCATGGGTTGAGCGCTGTCCCATGGACCGGCAGAGATGAGCACAGTCACAGCCCCTTCTCCACCCGGGAGTCGTGTCCAGTCATACACTCCAGCAGAAAGTCTCTGTATGGAATACAGGGCACAAGTTCCCTTCGTTGGGCAGGGCGTCTCTCCGAATCACAGATGGTCCCCTCTCGGAGCTGCCAACAGAGCAGCTGGAACGTTGTCAAATTAAATAAGCAACCACAGGAGTTCCCAGGAGCCTGGGCTGGGGGTCTCTGGTCCCAGCAAAGGTGTCTGAGAGGCAGGCCTTGGCTCCAGGCCTCCATGGGGCACATGGCCTCGGATCAAACTGGACTGGGGCCGACACAGCTTCATCACCATTTAGGAGACTGTCCTTTGAACTTGGCAACATGGACATTTACATCAGGCCTTGTATATAACCTTGAATGAACCTACCGATCTCCAGAATAATTTCAGCAAAGACAAAAAACAAAAAAACAAACAAACCAGAGGGACTCTGGCCCCAGAGTCCCTCCCCACGGGAAAGATGAAGGGCACAGAGCTTTTAGCCAAGTTTCCCAATATCACTGGCGTTTAGCGAAAAGGCTGGTCACGGCCACAAGACCAGCGCAGAAAGAAGCAAAGGCAGTAGAGTTCACGTGACTACTTTATATTAAAGTTTATTACATTTGGAAAATCTACTGTACAGGGAAAAACCCATTGGATTAAGCAGAGTTTTGCCAAAAGCAAAAGACTGTCAACTCTTTGGAACATTCCTGATTCCAGCCCAGAGTCGGGCCACAGGAGCCAATCAAAGCGAACCTGGTCCTTCGTAGGGCAGCTCAGTGGCAGGTAGGGCCAAGACCCCTCTCGTCACCTTCCAGGAGAAAGTGTCCCCCAGAGATGGCATCAAAGGAAGGGCTTGGTCCACTCTCCTCGATCCCCAAGCCTGAGGCTCCAGGATTCAAATCTCACACAGGCTCCCCAGCATCCCAGCCGCTTGGGCCATGGCCCTGGCCCCGAGTTCATGGACACAGGCATGACTGCTCAAAGAGGTGACCACCCGCGGCAGCCGGGATAGGACAGCCCACCAACAGGGCCACCCAACAGACATTCCATACCCTGTTGCACACGTGAGTGACAAACTCAACAGACAACACACGAACTAAGCCTATATGTTGGCTTCTGGATTTGGTTCTCCTAGTCCCAAAAAAAAAAAAAAAAAAAAAAAGTCTTCTTAACTCTGATGCTGTCTCCTGACCATAGATTAGGGAAGCAGGATGGGGGATAACCAAATCAACTTACTTAACTTACCTCCGAAGTAACAAAGTCTACTGGGCTATAAACAAAGAAACTAGAGGAAACATGTGCAAAAACAAATTGACATCTAAATTAGACCTCTCCACAAAACAAAGTGAATTCCGACAAAGCCCTGACCTCCTGTCCCTACCACTCAGCGGGACACACCCCCAGCCAGGCCCGCTGGTCTCTACCAGTAAGTGCTACAGACGTGTCAGCCCTCAGCCACAGCATCTTCCAGCCATCCGGGTCCCGAGCAGCGGGGTCCCCTTCTCTCCAGAGTTAGGCCTGGGGATGAACTGCTCCGGTTTGGAGAAACTGAGTCAGCGTGGTGGGCTGCCAGGTGCCGGCTGTGATGGAAAGGTCGGTCATATGCGAGAAAGCCCTTGTGCCCAAGTCTCCAGGCAGAAGTCAGAGAAGCGGAGATGAGCCCTCTCCCCGGCACGCCCAGGACTCCGCGGGGAGGGGGCTGCCGGCGGGGCTGGGTGCGCCAGGAAGGTGGCACGGTGGAGGAGGGCAGGGTCTGCAGTTCTTCACAGAAAAGGCAAGTGGGGGCCTAGCGAGTGGCAGGGGGAGGGGAGGGGCACCCCCCCCATCAGGCGTAGAACTCCTCCTGTTTGCTGGGCTTCTGGTAGGCCCCGCCATTGGCTTGCTTCGGCTCCTCCAAGGAGTAGCTACCCTCGTCCTTCTTCTTCATCCGGTACAGCATGAAACCCACCAGGCACACAGCAAAGATGAGTCCCACGAGGCCTCCGGCAATGACCCCTGGGGCGGGCGGGGAGGACAGAGGCCAGTTGAGCTCGGCTGCTCCTTGGGCTGAGTGGCGGCCCCGCCCGAGCTAAAGACAGCCCCCCACCCCCCATCCTACCCACCAGAGAGAAAACTCACCTCCCAGCACTTCCTTCCTGTCCAGGAAGCCCTGCGAGGCCCCCGTGGCCCCGGGATCCCCTGGGGGCACATTCCGCTGGCCAGGTTCCACAGTGGCCCCGGCTGAGTTCTCCGCCGACACGTCAAAGGTGAAGTCCTAGGGGAGGGCAGGTATGGGATCAGGTATGGGCGACCACAACGAAGGCTGCGTCCAGGTCCGCTCCCAGCTTCCCTGGTCACCTCTGCCATCAGCCCAGACACACCCCAACCCAGGCCCCTCTCGCCACATCGCACTGGACCCTGCTGGACTGTGGCAAAGGTACCCATCAAGTGATATAAAGCCCACGTTTTTCTGTGAAAATAAATAGGCTCATTTTAGTGCAAAGTGTAACATTACCACGATGCTATAAGACAAAAAATAAGACCTGGTGGAACCTTCACACTCGCCGCAGAGGCATGCGTTTTAGGAAGCCCTCTCTTTGGGGATCCTGAAGGGCTCTCTTGCACTGGTCTTGTACTTAGTCTGTCCCGCCCTGGGCTCAGCCCTGGGGGTGGGAGAGGATGGGACCTCGGGACACTGCCTTCACTGAGGTGATTACGATGTGCTCACAGGGTGTAGGGGGTTGGGTGTGCCGCGTGTCCAGGCCAGTGCTCCCCACCCAGTGCACTGTGCCCCACCAGGCACTAAGGGCCACCCTACCCACTGGCCACCCGGCATCCCTGGGAATGCAGAGGACGACAGCGGGCCGACACCCACCTGCTCGCCAGAGCCCTCTCCTTCTGGGAGCTGGGTGGGGGCTTCATCCTCAGGAGTCTTCTCGGCGGTAGCAGACGCTCCATCCTCCACGCTGGGAGCCTGAGGCTCGAGCTGACCGTGACCTGTGGGAGCTGAGGTCTCGTGGTGGTCAGGCGGCACGTCCCTGTGGGGATGGGAGGTGGCAGGCCCCTGGGCCGTGGTAGCTCTGGCTGTCGATGCCCGGTGGGTGGTTGGGTGCAGCGTGGTCCCACTGGGTGGGTGGGTGGCCTCCTTCTCTTGGGTGGTGAGGCCAGGTTCCAGCTTTCCTAGGAGCACCAGCCCCCCCTCCTCAGGCTGCTCTCCAGTCGGCAGGATGGAGGTGGAGGTGACCGTGGTACCCGGGCGGCTGGGCTCTGGAGCCATGGGCGTGGCCGTCAGGAGCCCCTTGTCCTTCCAGGTGGAGGGGGTCTGCTGTGACAAGGTGATATCTGGCAGAGCGCCTGCAGGGCCAGAAGCACAGCGTGTGGGGTGAGGGAGACCCCTGAACATCAAGGCCAGCCAAGCTCAGGCCATGAGGAAGGCCTGGCCAAGGACCCGAGGCTTTGACTTCCAGGCCAGCACAGCAAACCCTTCCTCCCGTGAGAAGCTGTTTCCTGGGGCAGAGCTAGCTAAGGCGAAACTCAACTTCGGAAAATGAACCAGCAAAGCTGCCCTTTTCTGCTGCACGTGCCTGGGGACAGCCTGGTCTCTGGAGCCATCTGGGAAGGGATCTTTCCTGCGACCGCTGAAGCCCGCTCCCTGGGGGGTGGGGGCATCCTTAGGGGCCGAACGCCATATCCCCGTACACACACCTCTCTGGCCCCCTCCCTGATCCACCTGCCCTCTCCCCAGCCTCCCAAGTACAGAGGCCTGTGTCTTACGTCCTAGCTCCTGGGCCCCTGCCTAGGCCACTTTCCCCAGGGATGACTGTAGCCCTCTTCTGAGGTCTAGTTCAAGAGCACCTCCTCAGAGAGCCTCCCTGACCACCTCTAGGCTCAAGGATTTCATTCCCCCAGGGAAAGGGGAAATAGGGAAGATAAAGGCACATTTATACCCCACTAGGCTCTGTGCAGCCTAATAGCTCCCAACAGCTTTATGAAGTCAAGATGTTATTCCCATTGTACAGATGAGGAAATAGAGGCTTGGAGAAGTCAAATCACCTTCCAAAGATTGCCCAGTGAGTTAAAAAGGAGAACACGAGCCCAAGTCTGTCTGCAGCAGGCAGCCCCCAGGACCTCGTGGAATCCACACCCTTCCCACCTCAACCCACACATGTTTTCTCCTTGCAGCACGGTCCCCATTCTCTTCCCTAGCATCACCCTTCTGGCCCAGCTTGGGGGGGCTGTCTGACCGCCACCCCCAGCCCATTCACCTGCGCCCGAGCCAGAGAAGCTGTCGGAGTCATCTCCAGAGCCATCCTGATCTTCGGGGGGCACGTTTACAGCCACAGTTTGCTGGAAAATGAACAGAAAAGGATATGAGTGGAGGTTTGGCTTGGGCCCTGCTATTGTGGGGTCCCCATCCTAGGTAGCTGGGTAAATCATGCACCCCCCTGCTCCCAAAACACACACACCACTACACACAGCACAGGAAGGAAGCCCTCGGTTCCAGGCTGCCCCTCGGTTCCCCGCCAACACGCACACACCCCCTAGAAGCTCAGTCTGCTCAGGGCGCCCCAGACCTCTCAGAGGAGCAGACAGACAACACCATTGGTAGGAACAGAGACTGTGGCCCCCATGGGACCAAAGCCCACCCTACACTGAGAATCAGGTCCCGGGGGCCACTGACCAGGGAGCTTCAGGGTCCAAGAGTGGGGCTTTCAAGGGCCCCCCGGAACAACATCACAACCACCTGGCTCCAGGGAGGCCGCCTCCAGGCATGCTGAGCACCAGGGTGCGGACACCGAGGGCCCCATGGCAGGGAGGGGCAGGGATGAGCCCAGGGTGAGTTGTCTGTGCTGAGGCAGGCCTGGCCACAATGCTCCTTCCCACACTCAGCCTGTTTTCTCATCCACTGGAAAAACTGGGTCCAGACCCACTTGGGGAAGGAAGGACAGGACATCCATCAGCCTGGGGATAGATGAGGCTGATCTAGAAGGGACCCTGCACTAAGGAGGCAAATGGTCTGTGAGCCTGGGATGGGCCCTGTGTGCGAAGAGCGGCCCCAGGAATACTGCCTGCCTGGCCGAGCCTAAGAGGCTGCAGGTGCTGGACTGCAAACACATACCCAGGCCCTGAAGCAGGGGCTGTGCCAGCAGGGCCAGGGAGTGGGACCAGGCGGAGGCAGGACACACCACACACAGCCGAGCTGGCCTGCGCGGGGAACCACCCCCACCCCTAACACTGGCTCCAGGACAGCAGATGGGGAAGGGAGGACCCAGCAGCCAGGTGGCAGGAAGAGTAGCCATAAGTATCGTGCTCAGCAACAAGACTTTGACCCAAATGACCCTGTGCTGCAGTCCCAACGTCAAGGGCCAGAACAAAGAACGAATGGAGAAGCAGGACAGCATAGCTCAGAGCACATGGGCTCTGCAAGCCCCCCTGACCTCTGCCACTTACTAGCTGCATGGCCCTGAGGACATCATTAAACCTCCTACGACCTCAGTCTTCCCATCTGTAAAATGGGGACGGCAGTAATATCTACATCCCAGGACTGTTGCAGAAGTTTAAAGAGGTTATGCATGAAAAGAACCTAATAGAGCCTGGTTCGCAGTAAGGGTCCCACCACCAGTGGTGGCTGCTCTAAGTTGGGGAATTAAGAGCCACTCAGCCTGAGGAAGAGGATTCTGGGGCCTGTCTAGGAGGAGAGGGGGTGGAGGTTGGTAGGGTTTCAGGAGAAGAGGGGGCAGAAGGGAGCCAGTTTACGGGCAGCTCTGTGCAGGCTTGTCAGAGGGCAGGCCCTGCCCAAGGCTGGGCTCCAGGGAATGGGCCTCCTCGGCCCAAGAGGCCTCGCCAGGTCCTGGCCATGGGCCACGGGGCCTCCCTCTTGAGTGCAGCAGGGCAGGGAGGGACAGGCAAGACCTTTGGCCTCCTGAGGCAGAGCTGGATCAGGTGGAGGCTCCATCCAAGGGCCCAGGTCAGAGGGAAGCTTCAGAAACGTGTAGAAACCGTGAGGCTAGAAATACCACTGAGCTTCCTTTGAAAGTACAAAACCCACACTATACCTCCTCCCCTCTCCACCGGCCCCCCGCCCCCCAAGAGAAAAGTTTTGGCCGCAGCAGGGCCTGTATGAGCTGCCACGGCCCATCCACAATGCACAGTCATAGTCCCTGGCCTCCACCTGCGCCTCAGGCCACATCCTGTCTGTACTGTCCCCAGGTGGCACTTCAAACACCTGTCCTGCCTCCACAGAGCTTCGGTGGATGCTGACCCTCGCCTCCCCAAAGCTTACCCCGTCCAGTAACAAAGAACACTGTCCCCCAGGCAGGCGCAGAGTGGGTACCCACACCCTAACATACCCCTGCCCCAGGCCCACAGCAGATGCTCCCAACAGGGCAGCTTGAGGGGGACAAGCATTCAGGGGACACGCCCCACCCACACTCATCAAGAGCCCCCTTCACTTCGCCCAACACCCTCACAGCTCTGGAGGAGACCCTAGGCGGCAGTGCTCCAATTCCCAGCCTTGGACAGAAAGCTGGACCTGGAGCAGGGGCCAGGGCCGCAGCCGTACCAGCCTCGGCCGTACGCTGTGAAGCAGAAGCCAGGGTCCCCGGGCCCAGGCCCTGTTTCACAGACGGGGGCGCTGAGTTCTGCAGACAACACAATGCACCAGGACCCCGTCCACCTTGGAGGCACCGCCCAAGATGCAGGCAAAGCCGGGGAGGCCCAGCCTCTCACCTACACAGAGAGGCCCCAACAGGTTAGCAGTTTCCCAAGAGAAGGGCTTCTCTCAGGACTAGGTAAGACTTTGAATCTGCCCAGTCCCTGAAAACAATTTGTTCCCTCATCTTATCGCAATCTTGTTTATACAACAAGCTCTTAAGCAAACACTTTCTCCCCTGAAACCAGCTCCCAGGCCTCAGGGCAGCCTCTCCCCTTTGGGGCTGGGTCTCCACCAAGGGGATAGGCTGTAGTGATCTCCCAGACCTCCAGCTTGAACCTCCAGTGACAGCCTCAGCCCTCCAGGGAGGAAGTTAGCAGAAACTGCTGAGGGTGAGCTTGGCTCACCAGGTGCCAGCTGACTCTGGAGTTTGGGGTGAGACTTCCGGTTTCACCAGCAGGCCTGCTGTGCTAAGAGCCTGTGGTCAGCCGCCTCCAAGGCCCCATATGGGGCTCTCCTCGGCACAGCCTGTGACACTGTTCTGAGACCACACTGGCCACAACTCAGGGATGCCAGGGGTGGGTTGGCCCAGTTTGGAACCCACTTCAAACAGCCTGGGAAGACAGAGGCGAGCCAGCTGTACCTTTAATGGGGCCCTTTAACCCCTGTAAGGCCCAGGAAAATCAGTTTTTTGTACAACAAATCAAAAGCCATATGAGGGGGTCTAGATGTTCACACCTTTGGTCTGCTCAAGGCAAAGGCCAAGTTGGTCCTTCCCACACACAGCACAGATCCTGGAAGCCCAGGGCCTGAAAGGCCAAAGCCAAATTGTCCCAAATTGTTTTCAGGGACTGGGCAGATCCAAAGTCTTACTTACCTAGTCCTGAGAGAAGCCCTTCTCCTGGGAAACTGCTAACCTGTTGGGGCCTCTCTGTGTAGGTGAGAGCCTGGGCCTCCCCGGTTTTGCCGGCATCTTTCACTCAGGTCGGGGGGCAGACACGTGGAGGCTGGGGGACAAGGAACACGAGAGGAACGGCCAGCCCATCTCAGCCACACTGGTCTCTGGGCCACACCTGGGGCGGTGTGAGGAGGACACCCCGAGAGAGGACCTGGGCTCAGGGGTCTGGCGGAGCAGGAAAGGGAGTGTGAGAGGAGGGAGGCCTTCTCTGACACTGGAAGCATTTTCCATCCCTTTCCTACCATTATCCTTTGATTTGAGGCAGGCAGGGCTGAGATCAGCATCTCCCAGAGATAAGGGTGAGGGTCTTGCCAGTGGTCACCGGGCAGTATCTGCAGACTTGCAGGCAGTGTTTGCTCCCTTCACCTGCCATTTCTCTCCCTCCCCTGCCCCGAAGGACCACCTTGCCTGATGGTCCAGCTGTTTTAAGGGAAACTTGCCTAAATCTCCTCAATGCACCACAGGCCCCAGGAGCCATGGGATGAGCATGTCATCCTCACCAAGTAAGAGTTCCTGGGCTTCCCTGGTGGTTAAGAATACGCCTGCCAATGCAGGGGACACGGGTTCGAGCCCCGGACTGGGAAGATCCCATATGCCATGGAGCAACTAAGCCCGTGCACCACAACTACTGAGTCTGTGCTCTAGAGCCTGCAAGCCACAACTACCGAAGCCTGTGCGCCTAGAGCCCGTGCTCTACAATGAGAAGCCACCCACACACCACAACGAAGGGTGGCCCCCACTCAGCGCAACTCGAGAAAGGCCCACGCACAGCAACGAAGACCCAATGAAGCCCTAAATAAATAAATAAAATAAATTTTTTAAAAAGGCAAACCATTAAAAAAAAAAAGAGTTCCTGACCCCTGCCAGCAGGGGAGACCAAGATGCCAGCCCAGCTTCAGAGGTGGAGACAGGATGGCATGGACAAGCAGGGTCACGGCTACCAGGGGCTAAGGGTCTCCATCACCAGGTTGTCAGCCATCCCCAAGAGCATGTCGGTACTCTGTGGGCAGAGGGCTGGCAGAGAAAGCTTCAAGAAGGCAGCCTCAAGCCCACTCCTGCCATCTCTCACCCCACACTGGCCATAGGAGGGCCACCTCCATCTGAGCAGACCTCTGCCCAGGCTGGCCCAGGGGGCCTGGGGCTGTGTTGCAGCATCCCTCCAAGACACCTTGGGCATGAGCATGAAAGTTCCTTGGGAGGGTCACAAGTCAGGATACCAAGTGGGCACCTCAGAGATGTTCAGGTGAAGGGCTTCTAACTCCAGGCTGACTGAAGAGGTTGCCTGTCTGACCCCTGACCCCAGCACCCCATCAACCCGCAGCCATCAGATCCAAAGACCTCTGGTTTCCAACCCACACCCTGAATCACTGATGTGTTACCCACTGCTTGATCTAAGTGATGGATAATAAACACAAATCCTTTAAAAAGCATTACTGAAGGGACTTCCCTGGTGGCGAAGTGGTTAACAGTCCGCACTTCCAATGCAGGGGGCCCGGGATCGATCTCTGGTCAGGGAACTAGATCCCACATGCATGTCGCAACTAACAGTTCACATGCCACAACTAAGGAGACCACCTGACACAACTAAGACCTGGCACGACCAAATAAATAAATTAAAAAAAAAAAAAGCATTACTGAGGTCACATGCCTAAGTACAGTATCACGCAAGGTCCTTCGACAGTAAAGAGGGTAAGAAACGGTCTTGAAAGCTCAGGGGCCGTCATCCAAGGGTTTCGGGGAGAAGAGAGGGTAAGAAACGGTCTCGTCTTGGCCTTGGTGAGCTCCCAGGTATAGCTCCCACTCCAGGACGCTTCTGGAAGGGGGAGCTGCACAGGATGGGGTACAGAGGGTCACCCCACTGGGGATGCTAGGGCCTGCAGATGAAGCCTCCAGCCAGACCCCGGAGAGGTCAGGACAACGCTCGGCCCTGAGTCACAACTTCGGCGACGCTGGGGCCTCACTGGTGTGGCAGCCTCCACAGCAAAGTGGGAAAGGGAGGTTTAGGTATCTGTTGGTTGTAAGGCTTGGGAGGTTTAGGTATCTGTTGGTTGTAAGGCTTGGGTGTGGCGATAGAAGCCCTGGCTGCCGTGGTGGGAGCTCAGTCACTGAATCCACAAGGATAAAGAGCTGCCCCTTGTCACAGTGCCCAGGTCACAGCCTTTCCCTGTGAAAGGAGCCAGCCTTGGTGCCCGTGCTGGGGCTGAAGGCAGCAGGTGGAGGGTAGGGGCCCACTTTGTTCCATGAGCCCAGCCTGAGGAGTCTAAAGGCAGGCGGGCCACACAATCACACCAGGATAAACACCCCTCGTTCCCATCCCACCAAAATCCCACCCAACAGCAGGCATCCTCGGGAGGCTTAAATGAGATTCATGGTTTTTAAAAATCTTTTTTACCCCCCTCAGTTTCCTGGTCAGATCTACGGATCTAAGGGAGAACAGCTGATTCCCCCAACCCCACACAACTCTCGGGGGCTGAGGTGTCTGGGCTACAGAACCTCAGCCTTTGCCCCTGACCTGTGTATCAAGATGCCAAACTGGCCAAGGTGACATTCACACCATCACCTGCCTCCAGGCCAGGGGCTCTCTTCTTTGGGGTCCCTAAGCGTCACCAGGAGACTATTGGAGATGAAGTCTTCCAAGCTCCATCCCTGAGGCTGATTCAGTGGGTTTGGGGCAAAGGCCTTGGACTCTGCATGTTGCAAACTCCATATCCTGTAGGTGGTCTGCAGACTGCACGTGGAGAACGATAGTCTGGACAGGAGAAGGCCTCACCCAGAGTGGCCTGGGGGCTGGGGGAGGCAAGAACCCCCCCCCC